>NW_027515700.1:600000-791647 GCF_048772815.1 Callospermophilus lateralis | reverse complement strand
AGCAGAGTTCAAGCCCTGGTGGATCCAAGTCATCTCTTCCAACCGCCACACAAATGACCACAATTAAAACCAAAACACTCCTACATGACCCTCATCTTCTTCCATAAAGACACTCATCATAACATATGGCTGGAGGTTTCCATGAGGGGCACAGCCCAAGACAGTGTCCAAAATAAGCTCCCTTGCCCCTCATTTGCCTAAAGTCAGGGTGGCTTGGACACCCTTCTTGTGAACCAGGAGTGATCTTTAAGGGTAAAAGAAAGTGAAATTAAAGTGTAAAAGTTAAAGTGTAAAAGACCGGGTTGTAAAGTTTCTAAGATTCAAGGCCTGATTTAAAATGTAAAGGACCAGGAATTGTTAAGTTCCTATGCTACATGAAAAATCTGAAATTCCTGTTACTTGTACGACAATTTCTGGACTGCCCAGTAAATATTCCCCCTGATCGCCTGGTTGTTTAATAACCTAGGACCCTGTGTGGCTTGGCACATATGCATCGCAGGGCGTAATCTAAGCAATTTGAATCTGTACCCCGCTGTAGAACTGACCTATCCCTCCTGCCTGACATGTTCCCTCCAATGAATGAACTAATCATGTTTAGGATTTGTTGTTTGATTTTCCCGCAGTGTATGATGATTTGTTAAAGATACTGTGATATATGTAAAGTCTCGCCCTCCCCAAAAAGTGTACTTAAGCACTGCTCAACCTCAGCTCGGAGATCTGGGCTGCTCTCCCTTCTTGAGTGACCACGGAGCCCTAGCATGCTGGATTGGATCCTCAATAAATGTCTTTTGCTGTTGCATGAGCCGTGGTCTCATACATGAACATGAATGAATTTAAGAGTGTATAATAAGACACATATATTTCATATTTTGAATAATCTATAGAGTGCAGATTTTTCACAAAACACATACAGAGATATTAAAAAGTAGCAATATATATGCCAATCAAAATTCATCATGAAATACATATCATACACAGATCCAAAAATATTTATTTTTCTTAACATGGATTATGTGTAATGTTGTTCAACTAGGAAGCTCACGCATAGGTTGAATTTTTCAGTTCCTACAGCGTTTAGGAGGAGTGATCTCTTCTCACAATTTGTATCTGCCAAGTAGGCCACCTCACAATAATGTACGTGTGGTACCAGGTAGGATTCTATTTGTGCATATAAAAATACATGTGCTGAATAGGCAACAGAGAAAGGGAGACAGGAATTCACATATTTGATACCTTTCAAAACACATGGAGAACTTATATCAATTAAAAATTAACCAGATTTTTAACAACTACCCTTTATCATGCAAAAGGCAAGTCCAACTATACACCATGCCTCTTCTGAACTGCTTGTATTTCTATTCTGTTTGGGTTATTTTTCTCCATCATATTAGCATTAGTAGTCAGAGTCTAGTAGGGTATGCGTTAGTGTCATGGATTCAGTAATTCAAATGGAAATAAAGGAAAATGAATCCATTGTGTATGCAAATATGCGCTACAAAAAAACTTTCCACTCTCATTCAGAGCAATGCCTTGGACATTACCTTCACCCAAGTAAGACACAAATAGAGGGACAAGAGTTAGAAAATCTGTGAATACATATCTGGAATGGAAAATGCTCAGGATTTCACAAGCTTGGGCATTTTAGAGGAGTTTTCAAACTTAAGGGACAGGATAAACAGTCCAAATTCATGGAACTCTGCTGGCCTAAAGACTTCTTGAGAAACTGCCTCTGAGGTTGGGCACTTGAAAATGATGTTGTTGTCAGGACTTTAGCTTCCTTTGTAGTGATACCATCAAAGATGGGTCTTCCTTTATCTGACCTGGAGGACATGGTTTCTTATTTTCCAAAAGAACACGAGGCAGCAGTGCTCAATTCTTCCTTTGAAGGTAAAACTGTGGCCACGGAGGGGTAAAGTGTCTCCCCGTCTTGACTGTGAAGCCAATTGGCCATCCTACAGTTTTCGTGGTGGTTTCTTGCTGCTGCACTGGGCTTTTGGTTTTTTCCTTCATGAAATACAAGGAGTTCAACTGGGACACAGTGCTGGAGCGAGTTCTGTCACGTGTGGAGGGTCAGGGTCTACAGGAGAATTCACCAACCAGACTTCGATCAAACATAATTTGCAACATTATCCATAGCAAACTGATTCTGAACATTGTCCTGAAACCTTTACATATAACAAGATGCCTTACAGATAAGGGTCGGCTAGCTGCACCATGTAAGCCACAAGCCATTTGGAAGTCAATGGCAGACCCAAATGGCCCCAACCACAGATGTTTTATCATACACCTGCACACCACAGCTCTGGGCCCACTTCTCAGCACTCTCCAACTAATTGGCATCTCTGTTCTACACAATTTTCATGAAATCGAGTCAGTCAAGGCACTGTCTGGTACACTTCATGATCAGCAACAAGACATCCAAAGTTTCTCCAGTGTCACCTGGTCAGGGGAATTTCATGGTATTTATAGAGCCATTTTTCAAGGATGAAGTTGGAGGCACTGTGGGTTTCAATTCATTCAGGAACCATTAAATGTTGAGGAAAATCATTTCAATGAAAGCTCTAGAGAACTCTCACAGGTAAGGCTTCCCAAAGAGTGGCCAAAATACACATATATTTCATATTTTGAAAAATCTTGACAGTATATATATATATATATATATATATATATATATATATATATATATATATAAACAAACACACACAGACATTAAAAACTAGCAATATATATGCCAATAGAAATTCATCATGAAATATATATCATCCACGTATCCAAAAATATTCATTTTACTGAACATGGATTTATGTATAATGTTGTTCAACTAGGAAGCTCACCCATAGGTTGAATTTTCAGTTCCAACAGCGTTTAGGAGGAGTGAACTTTTCTCACAATTTGTATCTGCCAAGTCAGCCACCTCACAAGAATATATGTGTGATACAAGGTACAATTCTATATGTGCATATAAAAATACATGTGCTGAATAGGATACAAAGACATGGGGGAGACAGGAATTCACATATTTGATAAGTTTAAAAATACATGGACAACTCTTTCAACAAAAAATTGACTAGATTTAAAACTCCTTCACTATATAATGGAAAAGTTAATTCAATGTTACACCATGCCTCCTCTGATATGTTTGTATTTCTGTTCTGTTTGGGTTATTTTTCTCCAATACGTTAGGATTAGTTGTCAGAGTCTTGTAGGGTATGGGTTAGTTTCAGGGATTCAGTATTTCGAAAGGAAAATTGGAAAATGAATCCAATGTGTATGCAAATATGTGCTACACAAAAATCTTCCGACTCTCATCCACAACAATGCCTTGACCTTAACTTCGTCCCAAGTAACAAATGTAGAGGAGATGAGTAAGAAAATCTGTGAATACATATCTGGAATTTAATATGCTCAGGAGTTCACAAACTTGCAGGTAGAAGGCGAGATTCCAAAAGTAAGGGACAATGTAAACACTCCAAAAACATGGAGCTCTGCTAGCCTAAAGGCTTCTGGAAAAACTGGCTCTGATGTTGGGCTCTTGAAATATATGTTGTTGTCAGGAGCTTTAGCTTTTTTTGTAGTGAGACCATAAAAGCTGGGTCTGCATCTATGTGACCTGGAGGAGATGCTTTCTTATTTACCAATGATCATGAGGCAGCATTGCTGAATTCTCTCTTTCGGGGTCAACTGTGGCCACTTGGGGCTAAGTGTCTCCTCATGTGGACTGTGAAGCCATTTGATCATCCTCCAATTTTTGTGATATTTTTGCTGCTACACTGGGAGTTCAGTATTTGCTTCAGGAAATACAAGGAGTTCACCTGGGACACAGTGCTGGAGGGAGTTCTGTCACGTGTGGTGGGACAGGGTCTGCAGGAGAATGCACAAACCAGGCTTCTGTCCAACATAGCTTGACCCCTTGACCATAGGAACCTGATTCTGAACATTGCCCTGAAACTTACCCATATAACAAGAATCATTTACATATAAGGGTCTGCTGGCTGCACCATGTCAGTCACAAGCCATTTGGAAGCCATTGGGAAATCCACATGGAAGCACCACAGATGTTTTATCTCACACATGCCCACCTTTGCTCTAGGCCCACTATTCAGCAGGCTCCAACTTCCTGGAATCTCTGTTCTACACCATTTTCGTGAAACCCAGCCAATCAAGGCACTGTCTGGTACACTCATGATCACCAACAGGATATCCAATGGTTCTCCAGTGCCTCCTGGATATGGGAATTTCAAAAATTTCATGGTATTTATCGAGCCCATCTTTCAAGGTTGAAGTTGGAGGCACTGAGTGTTTCATTTAATTCGGTAACCATTAAATGGTGAAGAAGCTCATTTCAATGAAAGATCTGGAGAACTCTCACTGCCAAGACTTCCCAAAGAGTGGCCAAAAGGCCACATGAAGCCAGGCCCATTGAGGTCTACAATGTGAAGTGCTTTTGTGTTTTGACTCTCAACTATTGCTGCCAAGTGTTTCATAATAAAATTATGTGATACCTTGGCTGAGATTCCCAGTGGTCTGTGGAAAGCCACACTGGGAATAGATCTCAGTTTCCAATGGTGACTCTCATGTGTGGCCTCCTAATATCCCAACACAATTCATGGCAATACTTCTCTGAGGTCAGTTCCAGGACTCAGTCTCTATAGGTTATCACACCAGAGTTCAAGCCCAGGTGAACCCAGTCATCACTTCCAACTTCCACACAAATAACCACAATTAAAACCAAAACACTCCCACATGGCCCTCATCTTCTTCCATATAGACACTCCTCATAACCTCTGGCTGGATGTTTCCATGAGGGGCACAGCCCAACACAGAGTCCAAATAACCTCGCTTGCCCGTCATTTTCCTAAAGGCAGGGTGGCCTGTACACCCTTTCTGTGAACCACAAGGGATCAAAAATGCCTTCCTTTAATACTGCTCTGCTTCTCCAATTTGAGGCCTACTGACTGTCAGGTATAGATTCTTTATGTGATTTGGAGTCATGAGAAAACACAAGCATGTATGGGATAGCGTTTGCAGGGCTTAGAAGAACTCATTTGATTCAAAGGATCTCTATTCTCACTTGATGGTGGTCAGGAACCTAAGAGAGGAAGGCGAGAGACTTCATCAACAATTACTGATCTTTTTCCCATTTTGGTTTTGGATGCACACATGGGATCATTCTTTAGATGCATCAGGTGCTGAGAACCTAAGCCACAGCCTCACACAGGGCCAAGAGACTGATTCTGACACATCCATTTCCAAAGAAATTAACAAAGAGCCACAGGTGATGCCCATTTATTTCCATTTTAAAACTGTTTTCTTCATGCTTCACAAAGCAGTGTCTTGAGGCCAAGACCTTCCTCACATTCAGGGGAAGAGAAGAATTGGTTAGCAAAAAACCCAAAGCAGAGTTTCTCCACTGAGGCTTTCCTGGTCACACTGATATCTGAGTTTTTTGAGATGCTAGCCATTCCCTTTAGCTATCCATTACATGGCCTTGTCACAGAGCTTGGAGGTGGTACATATCTTGGACACAAAAACATGAGCCTATTCTGGAGAGTGGCCAGAATCAGGAAGAAAACAGGAACTTAGGAAATTAGTGGGCCTTATTATGTTCCCTGAAATGTTCTGTCCTGTCTCAGATCTGGTCTTTTTGGCCAAATCTGTGAAGTGGTCAGGAGCCAGCTGTGAGCAACTTCCTGCTTTCTCAGGAAAGGCCCCTCTTCTGAGCTCTCCTGAAATTTGGCCATTCTCACATCAGTAGGTACCAAGAAAGACTGACTCTGTTCTTGGTAAATCCAAATAAGTGAGCCCACTGGGAATGGTACTGGGACTGCCTCTGGTAGCCTGGCTTCCTGGATCCCAAGTTCAGAGAGATCTATCACCAAAGAAGTGAGGAAGGTCACCTCCTTTGTGAACTGAATGAGGTCACTGCTTTGGAAACCACTTTGTCCTAAAATTTGCTTCCAAGGTTCCCATGAGATGGAGGCTGCCCCTATTTCCTGTGATACGTTCACAACTGAGGATTGTATATCAACCATAGGCAGCCGGGAACAGCTGTCTACACTGGACTGGTTTGGTCCATCTTCTCTACATTAAGAAGAGTGAGGCTTATTCTGACACATCCCTTCATCCTGACCGGGTTGTTTGACATGGAAGATGACTTTTGCTCTCTCAGGTCCTTCATAGCTGCCTACATCTTCTCCAGGGATCACTTCTGCATGGAACTTTGAGGTTCTCAGCAGGTGGAAGATCCCCTACACTCCTGTATTGGAAGACTAATTCTGTCCCTCCTCTTCTGTAAAGTTAGATTGAGGAAACATTGTATGGTTAAGGTTAATAACAGCTTCCATTTGGGTTAGGAATCATTCTCTTGGATGAATAATGGTATTGGAATTTTGCTATATTTTCAAGAATATATAGGTGAAATATAAGTATGAAAAAAGAAATCTAGGTAATTTTTGAAGCACAGAAGGGAATTGGCCCCACTATTGGGATTCTTAGCTTTGAATTATGTTCTGCACAGGTGTCTCAGATTAATTGATATACAATGGCATAGGACCTTGTCTTTTGGATGATTGAATGTCGAAGACAAAATCCAGTCCAAAAGGGATAGTTGGTGGATTAGGAAGATATTCGGTAGATTTAGAATGAAGAGTGTGTATAGCTTTTGGACCAAAAGATCTTTGCAATAGGGTTTTGGGTAGAGAGTGAAAGTAAATGTCAGCACATGTGAAGAGTCAGTCATAATGATGAACTGGGGAAAAAATACAGGAAATCAGATTTCAATAGAGACATTAGGAAATCAGGCAAAGTATAAAGTGAGTGATAGGATTAGACATTTTCAACAGGGTTGAGGTTGAATATGTAATTTCAGGAAGAAACAAATATGTAGTCACCAATAGGATTCACTTTTGAGAGCATTAGGCAACCTGGACATGGATTTTTTTTTAATCCATGCTCACTTTCCATTTAGGATTTGGTACAATCATAAGTGTGACCTTGCTTTTTGTTTCCACAATATTACTGTGATTAATGTATATATAGATCAGGTGACATGAGTATTTCTTCCACCATTTCTGGGAGCAATATTTTGAAGACATATAATTTAGTATTGTGGGTACAAATAGGAATACTATGTGTTATATGAATATAAAGATAATGCATGAATAGACCATACTGTGAATAAATAATATAACTGGTTCCAAATTTAAATAATGGATTGAATTGATATCTGAATATATATTGGAAATCTTATATTGATATTCATACAATCATTCCAACCAGTTATACATCTAATGGTAATATCATTGTTATGGTTTATCATGAAGTGTGTGTGAACTTTGCTTCTAAAATGATTATGGAAATTAAAATAATGTGCTTGGAAAGAAGTCTCATTAAAAGAGCAGTCAAGAAACCTGGGGGAATACATATGTTCTGAAGCAGGAAGTAATTGAAAGTGAAAAAAATGCCTATAAATTTGTGAATTTGTGAATGAAATATGTATTCTATTATGTGCAAAAACTGAAGAAATATTAATGTACCAGTTTTGAATAAAAATGAACGTCAAAATACATATCATGTCCCATAGGAATCTACTTGCATTGACGTTAAACTGAGTCATTTACTATAGCAATATTAGGATTTGTATGCACCATTCACTTAAGTTAGTTTTCAGTATTAGGAAACAAATATGTATTTCAGGTGGATTAATATTTCTGAGAACATTCTTATGAAAAGTTGAATATAAATCCACATTCATGAACATCAATGAATTTAGGGAGTATATAATAAGACACATACATTTCATATTTTGAAAAATCTGGAGAGTTTATACATATATATATGCACACACACACACACACACACACACGTATACATTAAAATGTAGCAATATATATGCCAATCGAAATACATCATGAATTATATATCATCCACAAATCCAAAAATCTTCATTTTTCTGAGCATCGATTTATGTATAATGTTGTTCAACTAGGGAGCTCACCCATAGATTGAATTGTAAGTTCCAACAGCATTTAGGAGAAGTGATCCCTTCTCACAATTTGTATTTGCAAAGTCAGCAACCTCACAAGTATGTACATGTGATACCAGGTAGGATTCTATATGTGAATATAAAAATGCATGTGCTGAATAGGGTACAGAGAAATGGAGACAGGAATTCTCATATTTGTTAACTTTAAAAACACATGGAGAAGGTAGGGGCAGAGCCGCCAACCGCGCCTGTAAGGTAGGCGGACCTGCGAGCCACCCGTAGAACAGGCCTAGCGGCCCGCCATCGTGAAAGACACATCACCCTGGTTGGGGGTTGGGCAGAGCCACTGCACGCCTGCAAGGAACGCAGACATGCGACCCACAGGCAGAACAGGCCCAGACACCCGTGGAGGGCCAGAGAAAACCCTTGCGACTTCAAGATAGGTGAACCTGCGACCCACCAGCTGAAGCGGCCCAGCTGCCTTCAGAGGGGCAGAGCCGGCCCCCGTGCCTGCGAAGTAGGTGGACCTGCGAACACCGACAGACCAGGTGCTAGGCCCCGCCAGGGTGCTAGACACATAACCAGGTTTGGGGAGGGGCCGAGCCGCTGCCCGTGCCTGCAAAGCAGGTAGACCTCTCACCCAGAGGCAGAACAGACCCAGCGACCTACCAGCGTCGTAGACACATCGCCCCGGTTTGGGGGGGGGCAGAGATGCCACTCATGCCTGCAATGTAGACAGCCCTGCAACCCACAGACAGAAGAGGCCCAGCGGAGCACGGAGGGGCAGAGCCGACGCCTGTGCCTGCAAGGTAGCTGGACCTGTTACCCACTGGCTGAACAGGACCAGCACCCGCAGAGGGGTAGATCAACTGCCCATTCCTGCAAGGTAGGCGGACCAGCTACCAAGAGGCAGAACAGGCCCAGCGGCGTGCTGGTGTGGTAGGCACATTGCCCAAATTGGAGGAGGGGCAGAGCCGCTGCTTATGCCTGTGAGGGAGACTTTTCAAGAATAGAATAGCAATATAAACATTTAGGGGTAAAATTCAATAACACAAAAGTTTCACCAAGCCGAAAAAAAAGTGAACAGTAGGGAAAGACAAGGAAAGAAAGGACCACAAGCAACGCAGGTCAACTCAACATTAGAAGAGGTAATATCTGCAGCATACGGAATGTCAGATAAAGAATCAGGATATACTTGCTTCAGATGATCTGAAGTCTCCAGGGAGACATTAGACAGCAAAATCAGACAATGAAAGATCACTTTGAAAATGAATTACATAAACAAATCCAAGAAGCAAAAGATCAACTATACAGGGAGATAGAGGTTATAAAAAACACACAAACAGAAATCATAGAAATGCAGGAAGCAATAAACCAACTTAAAAACTCAATTGAGAATACTACCAGCAGAATAGATCACTTAGAAGATAGAACATCAGACAATGAAGACAAAGTATTTCAACTTGAAAAGAACATAGAAAGCTCAGCAAGACTGTTAAGAAACCATGAGCAGAACATCCAAGAAATATGGGATAACATGAAGAGACCAAACTAAAGAGTAATTGGGATATAGGAAGGTATACAGGTCCAAACCACAGGATTGAGCAATGTATTCAATGAAATAATATGAGAAAACTTTCCAGACATGAAGAATGAGACAGAATCCCAAATCCTAGAAGCCTACAGGACGCCAAATGTGCAAAATCATAAGAGATAAACACCTAGACATATTATAATGAAGATGCCAAACATACAGAATTAAGAGAGAATTTTAAAAGCTAAAAGAGAAAGGAAGCAGATTACATTTAGGGGTAAACCAATCAGGATAACAGCTGATCTTTCAACACAGACTCTGAAAGCTAGAAGATCCTGGAATAACATTTTTCAATCACTGAAAGAAATTGGGTTCCAACAAAGAATTGTGTATCCAGCGATTTTAAGCTTCAGGATGGAAGATGAAATTAAAACCATCCATGATAAACAAAAGTTAAAAGAATTTGCAGCTAGAAAACCATCTATTCAAAAGATCCTTGGCAAAACATTATAGGAAGACGAAATGGAAAATAACAATGAAAACCAACAGTGGGAGGTAGTACAGTAAAGGGGCGAAAAATAATCAAAGAGAAAAACAAACCATGTTTAGTAACATAAATAAACAAATATGGCTGGAAGAACAATCCATATTTCAAAAATAACCCTAAATGTTAATGCCTTAAACTCACCAATTAAGAGACACAGGCTAGTAGAATGGATCACGAAAGAAGACCCAAAAATTTTCTGCCTACAGGAGACACATTTGATAGGAAAATACATATATAGACTAAAGGTGAAAGGTTGGGAGAAATCATATCACTCATATTGACTTCGGAAACAAGCAGAAGTGTCCATACTCATATCAAATAAAATAGATTTCAAGACAAAGTTAATCAAAAGGGATAAAGAGGGACACTGCATATTGCTCAAGGGAACCATACACCAACAAGACATAACAATCATAAATATATGTGCCAACAAACAATGGTTCAGCTATGTTAATCAAACAAACTCTTCTCAAGTTCAAGAGTCTGGTAGACCACCATACAATAATCATGGGAGATTTCAACACACCTCTCTCACTACTGGACAGATATTCCAAACAAAAGTTGAATTAGGAAACTATAGAACTCAATAACACAATTAATAACCTAGACTTAATTAACATATATAGAATATATCACCCAACATCAAGCAGTTACACTGTTTTCTCAGCAGCACATGGATACCTCTCAAAAATAGATCATATATTATGTCACAGAACAACTCTTAGACAATATAAAGGAGTATAGATAATACCAGGCATCTTATCTGATCGTAATGGAATGAAACTGAAAATCAACAATAAAAGAAGGAAGGAAAATTCATGCATCACTCGGAGAATGAACAATACGTACTGAATGATCAATGGGTTATTGAAGACATCAAGGAGAAAAATAAAAAAAAATTCTTAGATATAAATGAAAAAGACAGACAGAACATATCACAATCTATGGGACACATTGAAAGCAGTTCTAAGTGGAAAATTCATTGCTTGGAGTTCTTTCCTTAAAAAAAGAAAAAAAAAACAACAACAAATAAATGATCTCATAGTTCATTTCAAAATCCTAGAAAAAGAAGAGCAAAACAACAGAAAAAGAAGTAGAAGGCAAGAAATAATTAAAATCAGAGCTGAAATTAATGAAATCGAAACAAAAGAAACAATTGAAAAAATTGAAAATACTAAAAGTTGAAAAATTAATAAAATCGACAGACTCTTAGCCATGTTAATGAAGAGAAGAAGAGAGGGAACTCAAATTACTATCATAAGGGATGAAAAAGGCAATATCACAACAGACACTTCTGAAATACAGAAGATAATCAGAAATTATATTAGAAGATAGTGAAGGCATCAATAAATTTCTTAAGTCATAAGATCTGTCCAGATTGAGTCAGGAGGATATAGACAACCTAAGCAGACCAATATCAATTGAGAAAATAGAAGAAACCATCCAAAGACTACCAACTAAGAAAAGCCCAGGACCGAATGGGTATACAGCAGAGGAGGCCAATATCACCCTGATTCCTAAACCAGACAAAGACCCTTCAAAGAAACAAATGTACAGACCAATCTCTCTAATGAACCTAGATGCAAAAATCCTCAATAAAATTCTGCCGAATCAGATACAAAAACATATTTACAAAATTGGGCAACATGATCAAGTAGGATTCATTCCTGGGATACAAGGCTGGTTCAATATATGGAAATCAATAAATGTTATTCACCACATCAATAGACTTAAAAATAAGAACCATATGATCACCCCAATAGATGCAGAAAAAGCATTCAATAAAGTACAGCATCCCTTTATGTTTAAAACTCTAGAAAAACTGGGATAACAGGAACATACCTCAATATTGTAAAAGCAATCTATGCTAAGCCTCAGGCTAGTATCATTCTGAATTGAGAAAAAATTGAAGGCATTCCCTCTAAAATCTGGAACAAGACAGAGATGCCCTCTCTCACGATTCCTGTTCAACATAGTTCTCGAACACTGGCCAGAGCAATTAGACAAATGAAAGAAATTAAAGGCATAAAAATAGGAAAAGAAGAACTTAAATTATCACTATTTGCAGATGACATGATTCTATACCTAGTAGACCCAAAAGGGTCTACAAGAAACTATTAGAGATAATAAATGAATTCAGCAAAGTGGCATGATATAAAATCAACAATCATAAATCAAAAGCATTCCTGAATATCAGCAACAAATCCTCTGAAACGGAAATGAGGACAACCACTCCATTGAGAGTATCCTCAAAAAAAAATAAAATAAAATATTTGGTTATCAACGTAACAAAAGATGTGAAAGACTTACACAATGAAAACTACAGAACCCTAAAGAGAGAAATAGAAGAAGATCTTACAAGATGGAAAAATATACCCTGTTCATGGATAGGCAGAATTAACATCATCAAAATGGCGATATTACCAAAAGTTCTCTATAGGTTTAATGCAATGCCAATCAAAATCCCAACGGCATTTCCTGTAGAAATAGATAAAACAATTATGAAATTCATATGGAATAATACAAGACCCAGTATAGCAAAGAGAACTCTAAGCAGGAAGTGTGAATCAGGCGGTATAGCGATACATGTCCTCAAACTATACTACGGAGCAATAGTAACAAAAAGAGCATGGTACTGGTACCAAAACTGGCGGGTGGACCAATGGTACAGAATAGAGGACACAGAAATCAATCCACAAAATTACAGCAATCTTATATTTGATAAAGGAGCTAAAAGCATAAACTGAAGGAAGGATAGCATCTTCAACAAATGGTGCTGGAAAAACTGGAATTACATATGTAAGAAAATGAAACTGAATCCCTTTCTCTCGCCATGCACAAAAGTTAACTCAAAATGGATCAAGGAGCTTGATATCAAATCAGCGACACGGCATCTGATAGAAGAAAACTTTGACTATGATCTACATACTGTGGGGTCGGGCTCCAAATTCCTCAATAGGACACCCATAGCATAAGATTTAATAATTAGAATCTACAAACAGGACTTACTCAAACTAAATAGATTTTTCTCAGAAAAAGAAACAGTAAGAGAGGTAAAAAGGGAGCCTACATCCTGGGAACAAATCTTTACTCCTCACACTTCAGATAGAGCCCTAATATCCAGAGTTATACAAAGAACTCAAAAAATTAAACAATAAGCAAATGAATTACCCAATCAACAAATGGGCCAAGGACCTGAACAGACTCTTCTCAGAGGAGGACATACAATCAATCAATAAGTACATCAAAAAATTCTCACCATCTCAAGCATTCAGAGAAATGCAAAACAAACCCACCCTAAGATACCATCTCACTGCAGTAAGCTTGGCAGCCATTATGAAGTCAAACGACAACAAGTGCTGGCGAGGATGTGGAAAAAGGGTACACCTGTACATTGCTGGTGGGACTGCAAATTGGTGCAGCAAATTTGGAAAGCAGTATGGAGATTTCCTGGAAAATTGGGAATGGAACCGCCATTTGACCCAGCAATTCCCCTTCTCATTCTAATCCCTATAGACCCAAAAAGTGCATGCTACAGGGACACTGATAAATCTATGTTCATAGCAGCACAATTCACAATAGGATGACTGTGGAACCAACCTAGATGCCCTTCAATAGATGAATGGATTAAAAAAAATGTGGCATTTATACACAATGGAGTATTACTCTGCATTAAAAAATGACAAAATCATACAATTTGCAGAGAAATGAATGGCATTAGAACGTATTATGCTACGTGAAGATAGCCAATCACTAAAAAACAAATGCCAAATGTTTTCTTTGATATAAGGAGAGTAACTAAGAACAGAGTTGGGAGGAAGAGCATGAGAAGATGATTAATATTAAACAGGGATGAGAGGTGGGAGGGAAAAGGAAAGAGAAGGAAAATTACATAGAAATGGAAGGAAACCCTCATGGTTATACAAAATTAAATACAAGATGAAGTGAGGGGAAAGGGGACAAAAACAAGTGGAAGAAATGAATTACAATAGATGGGGTAGAGAGAGAGGATTGGAGGGGAGGGGATGGGAGATAGTAGAGGACAGGAAAGGCAGCAGAATACAACAGACACTAGTATAGCAATATGTAAAATAGTGGATGTGTAACTGATGAGATACTGCAATCTGTATACGAAGAAAAATGGAAGTTCATAACCTACTTGAATCAAAGTGTGAAATATGACATGTCAAGAACTATGTAATGTTTTGTAGAACCAACAATAAATATTAAAGGAAAAAAAACACATGGAGAACTATTTCAATGAAAAATTGACTAGGTTTATAACACCTACACTTTATCATGCAAAAGGCAAGTCCAACTATACACCATGCCTCTTCAGAAGTGCTTGTATTTCTATTCTGTTTGGGTTATTTTTCTTCATCATATTAGGATTAGTAGTCAGAGTTTGGTAGGGTATGCGTTAGTGTCAGGGATTCAGTCTTTGGAATGGAAAATTGGAAAATGAATCCAATGTGTATGCAAATATGTGCTACACAAAAATCTTCCCATTCTCATCCAGAAAAATGCCTTGACGTTACCTTCACGCCAAATAAGAAACAATTAGAGGAGAAGAGTTAGAAAATCTGTAAATACATATCTGGAATGGAAAATATTCAGGAGTTCACAAACTTGGAGGTGGTATAGGAGTATCCCAAAGTAAGGGACAGGGTAAACACTCCACAAACATGGAGGTCTGCTGGCCTAAAGACTTCTAGAGAAACTGCCTCTGAGGATGGGCACTTGAAATATATGTTGTCAGTAGCTTTAGCTTCCTTTGTAGTGAGATCATCAAAGCTGGGTCTGCATCTGTGTGACCTGGAGGACATTCTTTCTTGCTTTCCAATACACATGAGGCAGCAGTGCTGAATTCTCTCTTCGTATGTAAACTGTGGCCACTGGGGTCTAAGTGTCTCCCTGTGTGGACTGTGAAGCCTTTTGTTCATCCTCCATTTTCGTAGAGTTTCCTGCTGCAGCACTGAGAGTTTGGTGTTTGCCTCACAAAATACAAGGAGTTCAACTGGAACACAGTCCTGGAGGGAGTTCTGTCATTTGTGGTTTTTCAGGGTCTACAAGAGAATGCACCAACCAGGCTTCATTCCCACATAACTTGCCCCCTTCTCCATAGCAACCTGATTCTGCACATTGCCCTGAAAACTATCCATTTAACAAGACACCTTTACATATAAGTGTCTGGTCACTGCACCGTGTCAGTGACAAACCATTTGGAAATCAATGGCAAAACCACATGGCGCAACCACAGATGATTTATCACACACCTGCACACCACAGCTCAGGGCCCACTACTCAGGAGGGTCCAACTTAATGGCATCTCTGTTCTACACCATTTTCATAAATCCCAGTCAATCAAGGCACTGTCTGGTACACTCATGATCAGCAAGAGGTGCTGACAATTTAAGCCACAGCCTCACACAGGGCCCAGAGTCTGATTCAGACATAACCATTTCCAAAACAATTCATCAAAGAGGCACAGGTGATGCCCATTCATTTCCATTTGAAAATTGTTTTCTTCTGGCTTTATAAAGGGGTGGCCTGAGGCAAAGAGGTTCCTGACATTCAGGGCAACAGAACAATAGTTAAGCAAAAGGCCCTAAGCCAGGTTTCACAATAGAGACTTTCCTGGTCACACCAATATCTGAGTTTTCTGGTGTGCTCGCCATTCCTTTCAGCTAACTAGTACATGGCCATGTCACAGAGCTTGGAGGTGGTACATATCTTGGACAAAAAACCATGAGCCTTTCTGGAGAGTTGCCAGAATTCAGGAAGAATTCAAGAACTTAGGATGATACTAGGTGTTGCCCATGGATAAGTCAAGCCTCAGTCCATTCATTAATTGGGCAGGATGAATGCTGTGAAGCTTTCTACTAGACAGGACACACCCATTGAGCCATTTTCTTTTCTAATATCTACAACTAAGGACACAGTGGGATACACAGACATAGAAACAGTCTCCTTGTCAGATGACTTACTAGAAACAGTCCACTCCAAACCAAACAAACCTCCTTTTTTACCTATTCTCAGAATATGAGACAAATCCACAAACTGACATCCACACACACAAAGTCACCTCCTTCCCCAAGTATGTCTGTGACTCTCCGGAGTGTCCTCTGACTAGTAGGCCATAGAATGTTCCCCAGAAATGGCCGGTCCTGCCTCAGATCTGGTCTCCTTGGCCAATTCTGTGAAGTTTTCAGGAGGCAGTGGTGAGCCATTTCCTGCCCTCTCAGGAAAGGACCCTCTTCAAAGCTTTCTTGGCATTTGGCCACCCTCACATCAGTAGGTACCAAGAAAGACTGACTCTTTACTTGGTAAATCCAAACAAGTGAGCCCACTTGGACTGGGACTGGTACTGGCTCTTGGTGCCTGGCTTCCTGGATCACAAATTTCAGAGAGTTCCATCATGAAAAAAGTGAGGTGAGGTCACTTTCTTCAGAAAATGAATGAGGCCACTGTCTTGGCCACCACTTTGTCCTAACAGTTGCTTCCTAGTGTCTCAGGAAAAGGAGGCTGCCTCTATTTCCTGTGACACTTTCACAAGTTAGAATGGTATAGAAACATAGGCACCTGGGAACAGCTCTCCACACATGCCTGGTTTCATACATCTTCCCTACATTAAGAAGAGATAGGATGATTCAGACACATCCTTTCATCCTGATCGGGTTGTTTGCAAAGGAAGATGACTTTTGCTGTCTCAGGTCCTTCATAGCTGCCTACATCTTCTCCAGGGATCATTTCTGCATGGATTTTGAGGTACTCAGCAGGTGGAAGATCTCCTAACTTCCTGTATTGTAATACTAACTTTGTCCCTGCTCTTCTGTAAAGTGAGATTGAGTGAACAATCTCAGTTTACAGAATGGTTAGGGTTAATAGCATGTTCGATTTGGGTTATGAATCATTTTGGTGGATGAATAATGATATTGGGAACCTGTGATATTTACAAGAACATGGAGGTGAAATATAAGTATGAAAACAGAAATCTAGGTAATATTTGAAGCCCAGAAGGACTTTGGGCCCTTGATTGGGATACTTAGCTTAAATTATGTTCTGTGTGACCTTTGCATTTTGTGTCCAGAATATTAGTGTGATAATATGTATATGTAGCTAAGGTGACATGAGTATTTCTTTCACCATTTCTGTGAGCAATATTTTGAAAACTTATAAATTAGTACTGGGGATACTATTAGGTTTACCCTGTTTTGATGAATATAGAGATGATGCATTAATAGACCATACTGTGAATAAATTATATAACTGATTCCAAATTTAAATAATGGATTGTATTGATATCTGAAAATATATAGAAAATCTTATATTGATATACATACATTCATTCCAACCAGTTATATATCTAATTGTAATGTTAGGGTTATCATTTATCATGAATAGTGTGTGAGTTTTGCCTCAAAAATGATTATGGAATCGAAAATAATATGTTTAGAAAGAAGTCTAGTAAAAAGACCAGTCAAGAAACATGGAGGAACATATGTCTTCCGAAGGAGGAAGTGATTGAAAGTGAACCAAATGTTTATAAATTTGTGAACTTGTGAATGAAAGGAAATATCTTATGATGTCCATGAACTGAAGAAATAATAACGTACCAGGTTTGAATAAAAATGAACTTTAACAAACACAATAGAGACATTAGGATTTCTGGCAAAGTATAGTTCGCAGTGAAAGGTTAATAAAATAAGTACTTGTCACTTCCTGTTTTTCTGTATGCTTAACAAAACACTTTTGAAATATTGAGAACTGTTTGCTAATCTTATTCCCAGAATGTGCTGTCCCCAATTGCCAAACTGCAGAATGTACTCCCTCAACCGGTTGCACGCAAACCGCTCACTCGCCCAGACCCATCAATAAACTTACCCCCCTGCCCTGTCCAAGGAAAATATATAAGCTCTGCTTAAGCTGTTCTCTGGGCTCTCTGCTCTATTCAAGTGAGCTCTGAGCCCCAGCATGCTGGACCCCCAATAAACCCTTTGCTTTTGCATGAGACAGTCTCTTGGTGGTCTCTTCCCCCGATTGTCACCGGACCTTTACATATGGAGGTTCCACTGAGATCCCGCAGTGGTGGACAAGAGACCCCAACGAACTCCTCTCAGGGTAAGTAAGGTGCCTCTTTCTGGTCAGGTTTCAGGTCAGGGTTTGGCAAAATGGATGTCAATGAAGAGCGTGAGCTCTCTCCAACGATGGCTGACAGTCATGTCACAGAGCCACAGGCCAAGTCCCTGGGTGACGTCATAGAGGACTCAGAAAATTGAGGAACAATAGTCTCCATGACTCAGTGATATTTTGTTTCAGATTCGTTATTGTCAACCGATCGGGTACTGCCAACTACTAAGTCCTGGTCTCAGTGTTGGACTTCCATATCCTGTCTTTATTGTCTTGTCTTGTCTGTGTCGTGTGTTGTTGCTTTTACTGTTTGTGTATCTTTCATTATGGGACAGAGCACTTCAATGCCTCTGTCTCTGACCCTTGATCACTGCACCAAAGTTTGCTTAAGGGATCAGAATCTTTCTTTTTTAGCAAAACGCTGGACCTGGCAGACTCTCTGTGCCTCAGAATGGCTCACCATTGGATTTGGATGGACCCTAGAAGGATCTTTCTACTTCCCACTAATTTAAAAAGTCAGAGATATTGTCTTTCAGCCAGGACCACACAGATACCTGTGAAGACAGATGGCCACTGCCTACCAACCCGGGGACGAGGGGAATCAACATCAATATCAAGAAAGAGACTTGTCTACATTAGACGACATCAGGTGTCATCCATGGAACCCCGCTGAAAGGGACCATAGAAGGTGCTACTTATAACACCTACAGAAGTAAAGGTAGACAGAATCACTTCCTGGATCCATACCTCTCATCTCAAGCCTGTGCCCTGTCCAGACTCTGGCTGGAAACTGTAAAAGACAGGTAACCCTTTCAAATTGTGTATTTGCCTTGTCAATAAGGCTATAGACTCTCCCCTTGACCACCAGTAGTCCTAACCCTCATCAGCCCATTCAGCAGCAATGGCTGATCACAAATCTTACTGGACAAAAAGTATGGTCTATCTCGCATACCGCCCACTTAAGGACATGGTCGCCATCTCTCCACAGAGACATTTGTCAGCTGGCTATAGGTCTTTTCCATTGGGATATCCCTGATGAAGTGGATCCCACTAAAATTCCATTAAATCCCTTCTCTACCATAGATAATGGAAACAAATATTATGGATGTAGGGACAAGCGAGCCAGATGCAGTTTGGCTAGCCTAGATTACTATGTTTGCTGGCGGACTATCAAAGCCACAAACAGTCACGGCTGTGTTGGGGGGAAGCCGACTTCTTCTGTAAGTCATGGGGATGTGAGCATTCAGGGACTGCTTGATGGAACCCAAACTCCTCATCAAATTCTGTACACAGCATTGGCCATATCCAATTAGATAACCAAAATTGATAGCCCCCAGAGGGGTCTCTAGATCCTCAAATTCTGCGTGACCTTTTTAACTTTTGCAAGTGCTCAAAAGTGTGAAAGGAGATTCCCCTATGTGGAGGCCTTTTCCCTCCTTTGCTCACATCCTGAACTATGCTTCTCCAATAGATCCTCACCCTCAGCCATCTGCTCCATACTCTCTGCTCTTACTCTCACCTAAGCAACCTGATTTCTCCCCTCCAATTACTAGATCAAAAACCCAAACCTCCGCCCATTCTATGACCATTGCCCCCTTGTTAAGGTAGCAGGTACTGAGGTACACCTTAACCCACTCACTCCTCTCTTCTCTTGTCATTGCCTGCACCGGGTCCCACCAGGTCCTCTTACTAGCTAACACAAAGCTCAAACCAGCTGAGGAGAGCCCTCAGACCCTTATCGAAGATGTAATGTAAATGGCCTTTAAAGTTGCTTTGTCATCACTGAAAACAGGTTACTAAGTATTTAAAGTCCCTCACAGGCTTTTGGGGATACTAACTCCCATCTTACCCTCTGCTCTACCTGTTGTACTGCTCAAGATTTGTTCCTAGAAAAATCCAAAACCCCTTTCCCATTATTCTTTTACATCTCTCCTACCTCATTCTCAGATCCACGGAGCTGCTCACAGCCACGCCTTCCCCGTCTTCCCCCTCTGTACCAGGCCCACAGAAATGTCTTAACTGACCTTCTCCAGAAATCTTCAACATAGCTGAATTTAGGACTTTCAGAAAAAGAGTCCCTATAAAAAATTTCTAAGTACATCAACTTCCTCTTTTCGTGTTGCCCTATTCTACTTGGCCACTGGCTAAAAAAATCAGCAATCCTAAGCTAGACACCACCTTACTAGTTTTTCACAAAATATGTGAACAAGGCCTTGGCCTTGAGCTGAGGCTTCACAGAGATGGCTACATTTGTAAGATAAAGAAGTTACCAACTGGGCTCCATGGTAACAGTTGGGAGGGGGAAAAAATAAAGGGAATATAATGCTCTCCCTCACCCAGGTGTCCTTGAAAAGTTAACTTTCCCACAACAGAGGAAAAAAACAGAATACAAACTGCTTTTTGTGAACTGCTTAAGACTGTGAACTTCTGAGCCCCTTCCTTATATGTTGGGTACAAAATTATGAAAGTACCTAAACTTGGGGTTCTGGGGATTTAATTGATTACAACAGAAGTAATGCCCTCTGAATCTGGTTGCAAACAAATAGGACTGTTTTCCTGTCTTTGGTACTATCTTAGGTGCCTTGCCTTGTCCGTCCCTACAACAGTATAATTCTATATACTTAAAACATTGTTTATGTTTTCATGAAGTGGTCAACAGATGTGATTAATTGTGTAGTTGTGCAAATGTTTCCCAGAGTGCTCTATCAACACAGGTTCATTTGAAGATCAAATAGGGGGGGCATAAAACCTAGTTCCACTGGGAACATATATCACTCACTTTTGCCATCCTATTAGGAATACATGTTGCTGCAAGGGTGGGCACAAGAACCACTGCCTTGGTCCATGGGACAAAACAAATGACCCAAATAGAAGCAGCTATAGACCAAAACTTAAAGATATTAGAAACCTCCATAACAGCATTGCAGGAATCTTTAACCTATCTCTCTGAAGTTGTTTTACAGAACAGTCGAGGATTGGAACTCCTCTTCATGTGAGAAGAGGGCCTTTGTTTTGCATTGATGGAAGAATGTTGTTTTTATGCCAACCATATTGGAGTTGTAAAAAAATCTATGAGTAAATTAAAAAGATGACTTGAAGAGAGTCAACGACAGAGAGATTCCAAAAAAGGGTGTTTTGAATCTTGGTTCACAAAGTTCCCCTGGTTAACTACGCATTTATCAACCCTGGCCGGTCCAATAATAATCCTCATATTATTGCTAACTATTAAACCCTGCTTGCTCAACCATGTAATTTATTTTCTCCAAGCTCAAATTGGACAAGTTAAACTAATGGTAATACCCCACTAGCAGACATAGAATGTGACACCCCCCAATGATCATTTTTATGATTAAAAGTAGCCAGAAAAAGAAGTGTCGAATGAAAGGTTAATAAAATATGTAGTTGTCACTTCCTGTTTTTCTGTACGCTTAACAAAACACTGTTGAAATCTTGAGAAATGTTTGCCAATCTTGTTCCCAGAATGTGCTGTCCCCAACTGTCAAACTGCAGAATGTACACCTTCACCAGGTTGCATGCAAATTGACCACTCGCCCTGACACATCAATAAACTTCCCTCCCTGCACTCGCAAGGGAAAGTATTTAACCTCTGTTTAAGCTGTGCTCAGGGCTCTCTACTCTTTTCAAGTGAACTCTGAGCCCCAGCATGCTGGACACCCAATAAACCCTTTGCTGTTACATGAGATAGACTCTTGGTGGTCTCCTCTTCCGACACTCGACCGACCTTTACTTGGATGATTGAATGTAGAAGAGAACATCCAGTCAAAAAGGGATAGTCAGTAGGATTAGGAATATAGTCTGTAGGTTTAGGAAGAAGAGTGAGTATAGGATTTGGACCAAAAGTTCTTTAGTAATAGAGTTTCGGTTAGAGAATGAATGTAAATGTCAGCACATGTGAAGAATGAGTCACAATGATGAACTGGGGAAAATATGTAGGAAAGCAGATATCAATAGAGACATTAGGAAATCAGGCAAAGTATAAAGTGAGTGATAGGATTAGACATTATCAACAGGGTTGAGTTTCAATATATAATCTTAGGAAGAAACAAATATGTAGTCACCAATAGGATTGACATTTGAGAGTATTAGGCAACCTGGACATGAATGTTTTTAATAATACAGGTTCACTTTCTATTTAGCCTTTGGTACAATCATAAGTGTGACTTTTGCATTTTGTGTTCCGAATATTACTGTGATAAAATGTATATGTAGATCAGGTGACATGAGTATTTCTTCCACAATTTCTGGGAGCAATATTTTGAAGACGTATAAATTGAGCACTCTAGGATATGCCAACAAACAATTCTTACACAAACTTTTACCAATGTGGTTCCAAAGGTAGAGGCGCATACGCAAGGAATGCAAAGTGAACTAATTCTAACCAAAAAAAAAAAGAAAAAAAAATTGATACTTTATCTTCCACTTCTTGTGCCACTCCTGTTTCAAATTACTTAGTCTTGACTGCATGTCTCCTGCAGAAATAATCAAAATCTCTGGAATACGTCTTTTGTTTGTTTTGCTTTTGCAGTGCTGCAGATAGAACCCAGGGCCTCCACATGCTTCGGAAAGCACTTGACTGCTAAACTACATCCATGCTCCCCACCCCCACTACTTTTTTGTTGTTTTGAGAAAGGGTCTTAGTAGCTGGGATTTCAGGCATGCACTATTGCACCAGACTCCTGAATATATCTTGCCACTACATTTAGATGCAGAATTGGCTCAACAATAAGAAATTAAGAGGGTGTGAATAAAATAGTAATAGTGAAGAACCACTAAGAATACAGAGAAAGCACACGAAACAAACCTTTTGTTCAAATGCAATCTCTTTTAAAAGATTTTTTAAATGGATGACAATAAACTTCTGAAAAACAGACACAAATATCTTTCCTATCCTTTGCCTGAATTTCAATACTTTAAATTTTATTTTAATTACAGCTTTACTGAGATACAAATTTATATACCATGCAATCTATTGTATCACATGTGTATCTATTTGATATCCAGTATGGTTATTTCAATAAAATGACACACTAACTTTTCTGAATGAGTAGAATTACTAGTTACTACTAGGGTTCAATTCCTAGCTTTGCAAAAGCAAACAAACAAACAAACAAAGTTGGCTAACGGATCATATATTCTAATATTCCTAGCATTTTTTCAGTACAAAAAACCCACATTATCCCACAAAGGGATATGAAATAGAATTATATTTTTTCATCTGGGTATGCTAAAGACAAGTCTATTTAGAAAATCCTGTTGTTTCAAATGTTGTTGAAAATAATATAAAAATACTTTAAGAAAGAATGCAAAATTTAAAAAAAATAAATTAGTATTGGGGGTACAAAGAGGTGTACCCTGTGTCTATGAATATAGAAGTAATTCATGAATTGACAATACTGTGAATAAATAATATAACTGATTCCACTTCAAATAATGGATTGATAGAATTGATATCTGAAAATATATAAGAAATCTTATATTGATATAGAATCATTCATTCCAATGAGTTATACATCTAATGGTAATGTTAGGGTTATATTCTATCATGAAAGATGTGTGAGATCTGCTTCAAAAGTGAGAATGGAAAAGGAAAATAATGTGTTTGGAAAGAAGTCTCATGAAAAGACCAGTCAAGAAACATAGAGGAATGCATGTGTTCTGAAGTAGAAAGTGATTGAAAGTGACACAAATGCAAATAATTTTGCTAACTTGTGGATGAAATACATATCCTATGATGTGAATAAACTGAAGAAATAGTAAAGTACCAGTGTTGAATAAAAATGAACGTCAAAATGTACATCATGTCCCATAGTAATCTACTTGGATTGATGTTAAACTGGGTCAGTTACTGTAGAAATATTAGGATTTGTATGCACCATTCACTGATGTTACTTGTCAGTACTAGAAAACAAATATGTATTTCAGGTGGATGAATAATTCTGAGAATAATCTTGTGAAAAGTTTATTATAAATCCACATACATGAATATGAATGAATTTAGGGTGTGTAAAAGAAGACAGAAGTATTTCATATTTTTAAAAATTTGGAGAGTGTATATATATATATATATATATATATATATATATATATATATACACACACACACACACACACACACAAAAAAAAACAAACACATATACACACAGAGACATTGAAATGTAGCAATATATATGCCAATTGAAATTGATGTAGAAATACATATCGTCCAAAGATCCAAAAATATTTAATTTACTGAACATGGATTTGTGTATAATGTTGTTCAACTAGGAAGCTCCCCCTTAGGTTAAATTTTCAGTTCCAACAGCGTTTAGGAGGAGTGATCTCTTCTCATAATTTGTATCTGCCAAGTCAGCCACCTCACAAGAATGTACATTTGATACCAGGTAGGATTCTATATGTGCATATAAAAATGCATGTGCTGAATAGGCTACAGACAAACGGAGACAGGAATTCAAATACTTGTTAAATTTAAAAACACATGGACAACTATGTCAACAAAATATTGATTAGATTTATAACTCCTACACTATGTAATGCAAAAGGCAAGTTCAACTATACACCATGCCTCCTCTGAACTTCTTGGATTTCTATTCTGTTTGGGTTATTGTTCTCCATCATATTAGGATTAGTAGTCAGATTCTAGTAGGTTATGGGTGAGTGTCAGGAATTCAGTATTTCGAATGGAAAATTGGAAAATGAATCCAATGTGTATGCAAATATGTGCTACAAAAAAATCTTCCAACTCTCATCCACAACAATGCCTTGAAATTACCTTCACCCCAAATAAGACACAATTAGAAGAGAAGAGGTAGAAAATCTGTGAATATATATCTGTAGTGGAATATGCTCAGGAGTTCACAATTTTGGAGGTTGTAGAGCAGTTTCCAAAAGTAAGGGACAGGGTAAACACTCCACAAACATGGAGCTCTGTTGGCCAAAAGATTTCTTGAGAAACTGCCTCTGAGGGTGGGCACTTGAAATATATGTGTTTGTCAGAAGCTTTAGCTTCCTTTCTAGTGAGACCATCAAAGCTGGGTCTGTATCTATGTGACATGAAGATCTTGGTTTCTTATTTTCCAATGATCCTGAGGCAGCAGTGCTGATTTCTCTCTTTGTATGTAAACTGTGGCCACTGGGGGCTAAGTGTCACCCCATGTGGACTCTGAAGCCATTTGTTCATCCTCCAACTTTTGTGGTGTTTCTTGCTGCTGAACTGGGACATTGGTATTTGCTTCACGAAATACAATGAGTTCAACTGGAACACAGTGCTGGAGGAAGTTCTGTCACGTGTTGTGGGTCACGTTCTGCAGGAGAATGTACCAACCAGGCTTCAATACCAGATAGCTTGTCCCCTTAACCTCAGCAACCTGATTCTTAACATTACCCTGAAACCTCTCCATATACAAGATGCCTTTACATAGAAGAGTCTGCTGGCTGCACCATGTCAGTCACAAGCCATTTGGAAGTCAATAGCAGATCCACATGGTCCCACCACAGATATTTTATCACACACTACTGCTCTAGGTCCACTACTCAGCAGGCTCCAACTTATTGGCATCGCTGTTCTAGATAATTTTTATGAAACTCAGTCAATAAAGGCCCTGGCTAGTATACTCATGATCAGCAACAGACCATTTAAGAGTTCTCCAGTGCCACCTGTTAATGGCCTCCACAGGGCTTTGAAGAACTCATTTGACCCAAAGAATGCCTAATCTCACTTTATGGAGGTCAGGAACCTTACAGAGGAAGGCAAGAGACTTCATCCACAATTACTGATCTTTTTGCCATTTTGGTTTTGAATGCACACATGGGATCTTTCTTTAGATCCATCAGGTGCTGAGAATCTAAGCTATAGCCTCACATAGGACCAAGAGGCTGATTCAGACGCATCCCTTTCCAAAGCAATTAAGCACAGAGCCACAGTTGATGCCCATTTATTTCCATTTGAAAACTGTTTTCTTCAGGATTCACAAAGGGATGGCCTGAGGCAAAGACTTTCCTGACATTCAGGGCAACAGAACAATAGCAAAAGGCCCAAAGCAGGGTTTATCCACTGAGACTTTCCTGGACACACTGATATTAGAGTTTTCTGAGATGCTCGCCATTCCCTTCATCTATCTTGTACATGGCCATGTCACTCAGATTGGAGGTGGTACATATCTTGGACAAAAAACAATGAGCCTATTCTTGAGAGTGACCAGAATTGAGGAAGAAATCAGGAACTTAGGAAGATTGCAGGTGTTGCCCATCCATAAGGCAAGGGGCAGTCCACTCCTAAATTGGGCAGGATGAATGCTGGGAAGATTTCTACTAGACAGGACACATTGATGCATTCTTTTTTCTAAGGTCTACAACCACGAACACAGTGGGTTACAAAGACATGCAAAAAATCGCCTTGTCAAACGACTTACTAGAAGCAGTCCACTCCAAACCAAACAAACCGCCTTTCCTACCTATTCTCATAAGAAGAGACTAAACCACAAAATCACACACACACACGCAAACGCACCTCCTTCATTCAAGTAGGTCTGTGACTATCTGGAGTGTCCTCTGACTGGTGGGCCATACTATGTTCCCCCAAAAGGCCTGTCCTGTCTCAGATCTGGTCGCGGCGAACCACTACCTGCTTTCTCAGGAAAGGCCCCTCTTCAGAGCTCTCCTGGCATTTGAAATCCTCATATCAGTAGGTACCAAGGAATACTTAGTCTATCCTTGGTTTTTCCAAACAATGGAGCCCACTGGGACTGGAACTGTGACAAGGTCTTGGTATTCTCTGTCTTCCTGGAGCCCAAGGTCAGGGAGTTTCTTCACCAAGGAAGTGAGGTAGGTCGCTTCATTCAGGAACTGAGTGAGTTTACTGCCTTTGCAACCACTTTGTCCTAACAGGTGATTGCAAGGTTCCCATGAGGTGGAGGCTGCCCCTACTTCCCGAGACAGTTTCAACAGTTAGAATGGTATATCAACCATAGGAATCCGGGAACAGCTCTCCACACAGGCCTGGTTTGGTCCCTCTTCTCTACATTAAGAAAAGAGAGGCTGATTCAGACACAATGCTTCATCCTGAGTACGTTGTTTGCCATGGAAGATGACTTTTGCTCTCTCAGGTCCTTCATAGCTGCCTATGTCTTCTCCAGGGATTGTTTCTGCTTAAAACTTTGAGGATCTCAGCATCTGGAAGATCCCCTACATTCCTGTATTGTAAGACCAACTCTGTCGCTGCTCTTCTGTAAAGTTAGATTGAGGGAACAGTGTTTGGTTAGGCTTAATAACAGGTTCGATTTGGATTAAGAATCATTCTGAGCGATGAATAATGGTATTGGGAATGTGCGATATTTACAAGAATATTTAGGTGAAATATAAGTATGAAAACAAACAGAAATCTAGGTAAAATTTGAAGCCCAGAAGGGCATTGGGCCTTTAATTGGGATACTTAGGTTTGACTTACGTTCTGCACAGATGTCTTAAATAAATCCATATACAATGTCATAGGACCTTGTACCTTGGATGATTGAATGTCACGAGAATATCCAGTCAAAAAGCTATAGTCGGTAGGATTAGGAAAAGTGTCGGTAGGTTTAGAAAGAATAGTGATTATAGGTTTTGGAGGAAATGTTTTTAGCAATTGGGTTTCGGTTAGAAAGTGAATTTAAATGTCAGCACATGTGAAGAGTCAGTCAAAATGATAAACTGGGAAAATATTTAGGAAAGCAGAAATCAATAGAGACATTAGGATATCAGGCAAAGTATAAAGTGAGTGATAGGATTACACATTTTCAACAGGCTTGAGGTTGAATATATAATCTTAGGAGGAAACAAATATATAGTCACCAATAGGATTGACATTTGAGAGCGGTAGCAACCTGGACAGGAATATTTTAGTAATCCATGCTCACTTTTCATTTAGGTTTTGGTACAATCATAACTGTGACCTTTGCATTTTGTTTCCAGAATATTACTGTGATAACATGTACATGTAGATCAGGTGACATGAGTATTTCTTCCACCATTTCTGGGAGCAATATTGTGAAGACGTATAAGTTAGTACTCTGGGTACAAATAGGTGTACCCTGTGTCTATGAATATAGAGATAATGCATGAATAGACCATACTGTGAATAAATAGTATTACTGGTTCCAACTTTGAATAATGGATTGAATTGATAAATGAAAATATAGAGGAAATCTTATATTGATATATATATACATTCATTAAAACCAAATATACATCTAATGGTAATATTAGGGTTATGGTTCATCATGAAGAGTGTGTGAGTTTTGCTTCAAAAATGATTAAGGAAATCGAAAAAGAAACCTCATGAAAAGATCTGTCAAGAAACATGGAGTTATACATGTGTTCTGAAGCAGGAAGTGATTGAAAATGAAACAAATGCCTATTAATTTTAGAATTTCTAGATGAAATATATATTTTATGATGTGCATAAACGGAAGAAATTGCAATGTACCCGTGTTGAATAAAAATGAATTTCAAAATACACATCATGTCCCATAGAAATCTATTTGCATTGATGTTAAACTGGGTAAGTTACTGCAGAAATACAAGGATTTGTATGCACCATTCACTGAAGATAGTTCTCAGTACGAGGAAACAAATATGTTTTTCAGGTGTGTGAATATTCCTGGGAATAATCTCGTGAAAAGTTGATTAAAAATCCACATACATGAATATGAATTATTTTAGGGAGTGTATAATAAGACACATATTTCATATTTTGAAAAATCTGGAGAGTATGTATACACACACACACAAACAGACTTTAAAAAGTAGGAATATAGATGCCAATTGAAATTCACCATGAAATATATATCATCCACAGATCAGAAATATTTATTTTACTGAACATGGGTTTTTGTGTAAAGTTGTTCAACCAGGAAGCTCACCCATTGGTTGAATTTTCAGTTCCAGCATCATTTAGGAAGAGTGAACTATTCTAACAATTTGTATCTGCCAAGTGAGCCATCTCACAAGAATGTACGTGTGATTCCAGGTAGGATTCTATATGTGCATATAAAATTACATGTGCTGAATAGGCTGCAGAGAAAGGGAGTCAGGTATTCACATATTTGTTAACTTTAGAAATACATGGAGAAATATTTCAACAGAAAATTGACTAGATTTATAACTCCTACCCTATATAATGCAAAAGGCAAGTCCCACTATACAACATGCATCCTCTGAACTGCTTATATTTCTATTCTGTTTGGGTTTTTATTCTCCATCATATTAGGATTAGTAGTCAGAGTCTAGTAATGTAGTGGTTAGTGTCATGGATTCAGAATTTCTAATGGAAATTTGGAAAATGAATCCAATGTGTATGTAAATATATGCTACACAAAAATCTTCCCACTCTCATCCAGAAAAATGCCTTGACATTACCTTCGCACCAAGAAAGACACAATTAGAGGAGAAGAATTAGAAAATGTGTTAATACATATATTCAATGAAAAATCCTCAGAAATTCACAACCTTGGAGGTGGTAGAGGAGTTTCCAAAAGTAAGGGACAGGATAAACACTCCACAAACATGGAGCTCTGCTGGCCTAAAGACTTCTTGAGAAATGCCTCTGAGTTTGGGCAGTTGAAATATATGTTGTTTTCAGGAGCTTTAGCTTCTTTCTAGTGAGACCATCAAAGTTGGGTCTGCATCTATGTGACCTGGAGGACATGGCATCTTATTTTTCAATGAACATGAGGCAGCAGTGCTGGTTTCTCTCTTTGCAGGTAAACTGTGGCCACTGGGGGCTAAGTGTCTCCCCGTTTGGACTGTGAAGCAATTTGGTCATGATCCACTTTTCGTTGTGTTTCTTGCTGCTGCACTGGGAGTTTGGTGTTTGCTTCATGAAATACAAGGAGTTTATCTGGGACACAGTGCTGGAGGAAGTTCTGTCACGTGTGGTGGGTCAGTGTCTGCAGGAGAATGCACCAACCAGGCTTCTATCCAGATAGCTTTCCCCCTTGACCATAGCAACCTGATTCTGAACATTGCCCTGAAACCTCTGCATATAACAAGATGCCTTTACATAGAAGGGTCTGCTGCCTGCACCATGTCAGTCACAAGGCATTTGGAATCCAATGCTAGATCTTCATGGCCGTACCACTGATGTTTTATCACACACCTGCCCACCACTGCTCTAGGTCCACTTCTCAGCAGACTCCAACTTACTGGCATCTGTGTTCTACACCATGTTAAAGAAACCCAGTCAATCTAGGCACTCTCTGGTATACTCATGATCAGCAACAGGACATCCAAAGGTTCTCCAGTGCCACCTGGTCATGGTAATTTTAAAAATTTCATGATATTTATGTAACCATTTTCAAGGATGAAGTTGGAGGCATTGTGGGTTTCAATTATTCAGAAACCATTAAATGGTGAGGAATCTCATTTTAATGAAAGCTCTGGAGAACTCTTACAGGCAAGGCTTCCCAAATAGTGGCCAAAACGTCACTTGAAGCCAGGCCCATTGAGGTGTAAAATGTGAGGTCCATGTGTGTTTTGACTCTCAATTGTGGCTGCCAAGTCTTTCAGAATAAAATTATGTGATTCTCTGGCTGAGATTCCCAGTGAACTGTGGAAAGTCCCCCTGGGACTAGATCACAGCTTCCAATGGCGACTCTCATGCGTTGCCTCCGAAAATCTTAACACAATTCATGGCAATTCTTCTCTGAGGTCAGTTCAAGAACTGAGTCTCTAAGGGGAATCACACCAGAATTCAAACCAGGTTGAACCAGTAATCTCTCACAATTAAAACCTAAACACTCCCACATGACCCTCATCTTCTTCCATATAGACACTCATCATAACCTCTGGCTGGAGGTTTCCATGAGGGCACAGCCCAAGACAGTGTCCAAAATAAGCTTCCTTGTCCCTCATTTGCCTAAAGTCACGTTTGCCTGGACACCCTTCCTATGAACCAGGAGTGATCAAATAGGCCTGACATTTATACTGCTCCACTTCTCCAATTTGAGGCCTACTGACTGAGGGCTTTAAATTCTTTTTGGGAATTGGACGCATGAGAAAACACAAGAACTATGGGCAAGCCACTGCAGAGCTTTGAAGAACCCATTTGACACAAAGGATCCCTATTCTTCCTTGATGGAAGTAAGTGCCCTACCAGAGGAAGGCAAGAGACTTCATCCACAATGACTCTACTTTTAGCCATTTTGGTTTTGGATGCACATATGGAATCTTTCTTTAGATCCATAAGGTGCATAGAATCTAAGCCACAGCCTCACACAGGGCCAAGAGGCTGATTCAGACACATCACTTTCCAAAGCAATTAAGCAAAGAGCCACAGGAGATGCACATTTATTTCCAATTGAAAAGTCTTTTGTTAAGGCTTCCAAAAGTGTTGGCCTGAGGAAAACACCTTCCTGACATTCAGGGAAACAGAAAAATATGTATGCATAAGGCCCAAAGCAGGGTTTCTCCACTGAGATATTCCTGGTCACACTGCTATCTGAGTTTTCTGAGATGCTCGGCCATTCCATTCATCTATCCTGTACATGGCCATTTCACAGACCTTGGAGGTGGTACATATCTTGGACACACAACCATGAGTCTATTCTTGAGAGTGACCAGAATTGAGTAAGAAATCAGGAACTTAGGAAGATTGCAGGTGTTGCCCATCCATAAGGCAAGCCGCAGTCCATTCATAAATTGGGCAGGATGAATGCTGGGAAGCTTTCTACTAGACAGGACACATCCATTGATGCATTCTCTTTTCTAATGTCTACAACCACTAACACAGTGGGATACACAGACATAGAAAAACTCGCATTGTCAAAGGACTTAGAAGAATCAGATAATTCCAAACCAAACAAACCTCCTTTCCTACCTATTCTGAGAACATGAGACAAAACCACAAACCCCACCCGAACTCACAAATTCAACTTCTTCCCCCAAGTAGGTCTGTGACTATCCGGAATGTCCTCTGACTTGTGGGCCATACTGTGTTCTCCCGAAATGGCCTGTCCTGCCTCAGATCTGGTCACCTTGGCCAACTCTGTGAAGTTGTCAGGAGCCAGTGTTGAGCCACTACCTGCTTTCTCAGGAAAGGCCCCTCTTCAGAGCACTCCTGGCATTTGGCCATCCTCACATCAGTAGGTACCAAGAATGACTGACGCTGTCCTTGGTAAATCCAACAAGTGAGCCCACTGGAACTGTGACTGGGACTGGCTCTGGGTGCCTGGCTACTTGGATCACAAGTTCAGAGAGTTCCATCACCAAGGAAGTTAGGAAGGTCATTTCTTCGGGAACTGAATGAGGTCACTGCCGTGGCAACCACTTTGTCCTAACACTTGCTTCCAAGGGTCCCATGAGATGGAGGCTGCCCCTAATTCCTGAGACACTTTCAAAAGTTAGAATGGTATACCAACCATAGGTACCCAGGAACAGCTCTCCACACAGGCCCGGTTTGCTCCATCTCCTCTACGTTAAGGATAGAGAGTCTGATTCAGACTCAACCCTTCATCCTGACCAGGTTGTTTTCCATGGAAGATTACTTTTGCTCTCTCCGGTCCTTCATAGCTGCCTACATCTTCTCCAGGGATAATTTCTGCATTGACCTTTGAGGTTTTCAGCAGGTTGAAGATCCCCTACATTCCTGTATTGTAAGAACAAATCTGTCCCTGTTCTTCTGAATACTTAAATTGATGGAACAATGTATGGTTAGTGTTATTAACATGTTCAATTAAAACCAAAACACTACCACATGGCCCTTATATTCTTCCATATAGACACTCATCATTACCTCTGGCTGGAGGTTTCCACAAATGGCGAAGCCCAAGACAGTGTCCAAAATAAGTTCCCTTGCCCCTCATTTGCCTAAAGTCTGGGTTTCCTGGACACCCTTCCTGTGAACCAGGATTGATCAAATAGGCCTGCCATTAATAATGCTCTTTTTCTCCTTTTTGAGGCCTACTGAACGTGAGGTATAGATTCTTTATGTGATTTGGAGTCATGTGAAACCCAAGCACCTTTTCTCGTCTTTGAAGAACTCATTAGACCCAAAGGATCCCTATTCGTACTTGATGGAGGTGAGGAGCCTAACAGAGGAAGCAAGAGACTTCATCCACAATGTCTGATCTTTTTGCCATTTTGGTTTTGGATGCACACATGGGATCTTTCTTTCGATCCATCAGGTGCTGAGATTCTAAGCCACAGCCTCACACAGAGCCGAGAGGATGATTTAGACACATCCTTTTCTAAAGCAATTAATCTAAGAGCCACGGGTGATGCTCATTCATTTCCATTTGAAAGCAGTTTCTTCAGGCTTCACAAACTGGTGGTCTGAGGCAAAGACCTACCTGACATTCAGGTCAACAGAACAGTAGGTAAGCAAAAGGCACAAAGCAGGGTTTCTCTACTGAGACTTTACTGGTCACACTGATATCTGAGTTTTCTGAGATCCTCCCCATTCATTTCAGGTATCCAGTAAATGGCCATGTCACAGAGCTCGGAGGTGGTACATATCTTGGACAAAAAAAAATGAGCCTATTCTGGAGAATGGCCAGAATTCAGGAAGAAAACAGGAACTAAGGAAAATAGTAGGTGTTGCCCATCAATAAGGCAAGCAACAGTCCATTCATAAATTGGGCAGGATGTGTGCTGGAATGCTTTCTACTTGTCAGGACACATGCATTGATGCATTCATTTTTCTCATATCTTCAACCACCGACAAAGTGGGATACACAGACATAGAATCACTCACCATGTCAAATGACTTATTAAAAACAGTCCACTCCAAACCAAACAAACTGCCTTTCCTACCTATTCTCAGAACATGAGACAAAACCATAAACTCACATCTACACCCACAAAGGCATATCTTTTACCCACATAGGTCTGTGAGTAACCAGAGTGTCCTCAGACTGATAGGCCATACTATGTTCCCCCGAAATGGCCTGTCCTGTCTCAGATCTGGTCTCCTTTACCAACTCTCTAAAGTTTTCAGGAGCCATCGGTGAGTCACTACCTGCTTTCTCAGGAAAGGCCCCTCTTCAGAGCTTTCCTGGCATTTAGTGATCCACAAGAAAGACTGACTCTGTCCTTGGTAAATCCAAACAAGTGAACCCACTGGGAAAGGGACTGGGACTGGCTCTTGGTGCCTGGCTTCCTGGATGCCAAGTTCAGAGGGTTCCATCACCAAGGAAGTGAGGTAGGTCACTTCCTTCAGGAACTGAATGAGGTCACTGCCTTGGCAACCACTTTGTTCTAACATTTGCTTCCAATGGCTCCATGACATGGAGGCTGCCCCTACTTCCTGTGTCACATTCACAAGTTAGAATGGTATACCAACCATAGGCACCCGGGAACAGTCAGAGTCTACTAGGGTATGGCTTACTGTCAGGAATTCAGTATTTCAAATAGAAAATAGGAAAATGAATCTAATGTGTATACAAATATATGCTAGACAAAAATCTTCCCACTGTCCTCCACAACAATGCCTTGATATTTCCTTCACCACAAGTAAGACACAATTAGTGGAGAATAGTTTGAAAATCTGTGAATATATATCTGGAAAAAAAATGAATGGAGTTCACAACCTTGGAGGTGGTAGAGGAATTTCCAAATGTAAAAGAAAGGATAAACACTCCACAAACATGGAGCTCTGGTGGCCTAATAAATTTTTGAGAAACTGCCTCTGAGTTTGGGCCCTTGAAATATTTGTTGTTGTCAAGAGCTTTAGCTTCCTTTGTAGTGAGACCATCAAATCTGGGTCAGCATCTATGTGACCTGGATGACATGGTTCCTTATTTTCTATTGAACATGAGGCAGCAGTTCTGAATTCTCTCTTTGTAGGTAAACTGAGGCCACTGGGGTCTAAGTGTCTAACCGTGTGGTCTGTGAAGCCATTTGGTCATACTCGAATTTTTGTGGTGTTATTTACTGCAGTACTCTGAGTTTGGTATTGGCTTCATGAAGTACAAGGAGATAAACTGGGACACAGTCCTAGAGGGAGTACTCTCATGTGTGGTGAGTGAGGGTCTGCAGGAGAATGCACCAACCAGGCTTCTATCCCAAAAAGCTTGCACCCATGTCCATAGCAACCTGATTCTGAACATTGCCATGAAACCTCTCCATATAACAAGATCCCTTTATTTGTAAGGGTCTGCTGGCTGCACCATGTCAGTCACAATCCATTTGGAAGCCAAGGGAAGATCCATGTGGCCCCACCACAGATGTTTTATCATACACCTGCCAACCACTGCTCTAGGCCCACTACTCAGCAGGCTCCAACTTTCTGGCATCTCTGTTCTACAACATTTTCATGAAACCCAGTCAATCAGGGCACTGTCTGGTATACTCGTGATCAGCAACAGACATCCAAAGATTTTCTAGTGCCACCTGTTCATAGGAATATCAAAAATTTTATGGTGTTTATCTAGCCAATTTTCAAGGATGAAGTTGGAGGCACTGTGGGTTTCAATTCATTCAGGAACCATGAAATAGTGAGGAAGCTCATTTCAATGAAAGCTCGGGACAACTCTCACAGGCAAGGCTTCCCAAGGAGTGGCCAAAAGGTCACATGAAGCCAGGCCCATTGAGGTTTCAATTGAGGTCCATGTGTGTTTTGACTCTCAACTATGGCTGCTAAGTCTTTCTGAATAAAGTCATGTGATATCCTGGCTGAGAATCCCAGTGCTCTTTGGAAAGCCAACCTGGGCCTAGATCTCAGTCTCCAAGGGCAACTCTCATGTGTGGCCTCCTAAATTCCAAACACAATTCATGCCAATACGTCGCTGAGATCTGTTCCAGAACTCAGTCTCTAAAGGGAATCACACAAGAGTTAAAGCCCAGGTTGACCCTGGAATCTTTTCCAACCGTAACACAAATGACCACAATTAAACCAAAACACTCCAACATGGCCCTCATCTTCTTCCATATAGACAGTCATAATAAACTCTGGTTGGAGGTTTCCATGAGGGGCGCAGTCCAAGACAGTGTTCAAAATAAGCTCACTTGCCACTCATTTGCCTAAAGTCAGGGTGGCATGGAAACCCTTCCTGTGAACGAGGGGTGATCAAATAGGCCTGCCATTAATAGTGCTCTACTTCTCCAATTTGAGGCCTACTCTCTGTGGGGTATAGATTCTTTATGAGAATTGGGGTCATGAGAAAACCCAAGCACCTATGGGCTACCCTCTGAAGGGATTTGAAGAACCCATTTGAGTGAACCAAGGAGTTGGATCAAAAGACTTTAGATATAGGGTTTTGGTTAGAGAGTGAATGTAAATTTCAGCATATGTGAAGAGTCAGCCACAGTGATGAACTGGGGAAAATGTGTAGGAAAGCAGATATCAATAGAGATATTAGGAAATCAGGCAAAGTACAAAGAGAGTGATAGGATAAGACATTTTTAACAGGGTTGAGTTTGAATATACAATCTTAGGAAGAAACAAATATGTAGTCACCAATAGGAATGATATTCGAGATCATTAGTGAATCAGGACATGGATGTTGTTAGTAATACATGCTCACTTTCAATATAGGCTTTGGTACAATCATAAGTGTGACACTTGCATTTTTTGTCAGGAATATTACTGTGATGAAATGCATATGTATATCAGGTGACTAGAATATTTCTTCCACCATTTTTGAAAGCAATATTTTAAAGGCTTATAAATTAGTATTGGGGATACACATAGGTATACCCTGGGTCTATGAATATAGAGATGATTCTTTAATAGACCATACTGTGAATAAATAATATAACTGGTTCAAAATTTAAATAATGGATTGAATTGATATCTGAAAATATACAAGAAATCTTACATTGATATACATACATTCATTCCGAACAGTTATACATCTAATGATAATATTAGTGTTACGGTTTATTATGAAGAGTGTGTGAGTTTTGTTTCAAAAGTGATTATGGAAATCAAAAATAATGTGTTTGGAAAGAATCTCATGAAAAGAACAGTCAAGAAACATGGAGGAATACATGTCTTCTCAAGTAGGAAGTGATTGAAATTGAACCAAATGCCTATAAATTTGTAAAATTGTGGATGAAATGATATATCCTATATTGCCCATAAACTGCAGAAATAGTAATGTACCAGTGTTGAATAAAAATGAACTTCAAAATACACATCATGTCCCATAGGTGTCTACTTGCATTGATGTTAAACTGGGTGAGTCACTGTAGAAATATTAGGATTTCTTAGCACCATTCCCTGAAGTTAGTTTTCAGTACTAGGAAACAAATATGTATTTCAGTGGATGTATATTTCTAAGAATAATCTTGTGAAAAATTGATTATATATCCCCATACAGGAACATGAATGAATTTAGGCAGTGTATAGTAAGACACTTATATTTCATATTTTGAAAATCTGGAGACTATATATATATAGACACAAACACACACACATTATAATGTAGCAATATATATGCCAATTGAAATTCATCATGAAAAATAACTCATCTGCATATCAAAAAATATTCATTATACTGAACATGGATTATGTATAATGTTGTTCATCTAGGAAGGTCACCCATGGGTTGAATTTTTAGTTCCAACAGCCTTTAGGAGAAGTGATCTCTTCTCACAATTTGTATCTGCCAAGTCAGCCACCTCACAAGAATGTACGTGTGAAACCAGGTAGGATTCTATCTGTGCATATAAAAATACATGTGCTTAATAGGCTAAAGAGAAAGAGAGACAGAAATTCACATATTTCTTAACTTTAAAAACACATGGAGAATTATTTCAACAAATAATTGACTAGATTTATAACTCCTACCTTATATCATGCAAAAGGCAAGTACAACTACACACCATGCCTCTTCTGAACTGCTTGTATTTCTATTCTGTTTTGGTTATTTTTCTCATCATATTAGTATTAGTAGTCAGAGTCTATAAGGGTATGGGCTAGTGTCAAGGATTCAGTATTTCGAATGAAAAATTGAAAAATGAATCCAATGTGTATGCAAATATGTGCTACAAAAAAATCTTCCTTCTCTCATATAGAAGAATGACTTGACATTACCATTGCCCCAAGTAAGTCACAATTAGAGGAGAAGAGTTAGAAAATCTGTATATATATATCTGCAACGAAAATGCTCAGGAGTGCACAACCTTGGAGGTGGTAGAGGAGTTTCCAAAAGTAAGTGACATGGGAAATACTCCACAGACATGAAGATCTGCTGGCCTAAACACTTCTTGAGAAACTGCCTTTGAGGTCGGGCACTTGAAATATATGTTGTTTTCAGGAGCTTTCGCTTCCTTTATAGTGAGACCATCTAAGCTGGGTCTGCATCTATGTGACCTGGAGGACATGGCATCTTATTTTCCAATGAACATGATGCAGCAATGCTGAATTCTCTTTTTGTAGGTAAACTATTGCCACTGGGGGCTAAGTGTCTCCCCGTGTGGACTGTGAAACCATTTGGTCATCTTCCACTTTTCGTGGTGTTTCTTGCTGCTGCACTGGTAGTTTGGTATTGGCATCACGAAATACAAGGAGTTCAACTGGGACACAGTGCTGGAGGGAGTTCTGTCATGTGCGGTACGTGTACCCTGGTCTACAGTAGAATGCACCAACCAGGCTTCTATCCCACATAGCTTGCCCCCTTGATCATAGCAACCTGATTCTAAACATTACTCTGAAACTTCTCCATATAACAAGATGCCTTTATATACAATGGTCTGATGGCTGCACCATGTCTGTCTCAAGACAATTGAAAGTCAATGGCAGATCCACATGGCCCCACCACAGATGTTTTATCACACACCTTCCCACCACTGCTCTAGGCCTACTACTCTGCAGTCTCCAACTTTCTGGCATCTCTGTTCTAAACATTTTCATGAAGCCCAGTCAATCAAGGCACTGTCTGGTATACTCATGATCAGCAAAAGTACATCAAAAGGTTCTCCAGTGCTATCTGGTCATGAAAATTTCTAAACATTCATGGTATTGATCTAGACAAATTTCAAGGATGAAGGTGGAGGCACTGTGGGTTTCAATTCATTCAGGGACCATTAAATGTTGAGGAAGCTCATTTCAATGAAAGATCTGGAGAACACTCACAGGCAAGGCTTCCCAAAGAGTGGCCAAAAGGTCACATGAAGCCAGGCCCATTGAGGTCTACAATGTGAGGTCCATGTGTGTTTTGACTCTCAACTATGGGTGCCAAGTCTTTCAGAATAAAATCATGTGATATCCTAGCTGAGATTCTCAGTACTCTTGGGAAAGCCACCCTGGGCCTAGATCTCAGTTTCAAAGGGCGACTCTCATGTGTGGCCTCCTGAAATCGCAACACAATTCATGGCAATACTTATCTGAGGTCAGTTCCAGAACTCATTCTCTAAGGGGAATCACACCAGTGTTCAAGCCCAGTTGGACCCAGTCATCTCTTCCATCTGCCACACAAATGACCACAATTAAAACCAAAACACTCCCACATTGTCCTCATCTTCTTCCACATAGACACTCCTCATAACCTCTGGCTGGAGTTTTTCATGAGGGGCACAGCCCAAGACAGTGGCCCAAATAAGCTTTCTTGCCCCTCATTTGCCTAAAGTCAGGGTGGCCTGGACACCCTTCCTGTGAACCAGGAGTGATTAAATAGGCCTGCCATTAATACTGCTCCACTTCTCCACTTTGAGGCCTTCTTACTGTGGGGTTTAGTTTCTTCTTTTTTTAAAAAAAAATTGAAATTTAATTGGAAAGTTAAAAAAAATTTTATTGCAGAATATTAAATTTCTTATGCAAAAGCCTTTATCTTGTTTGTGAGGGAAACCTTGATGCCTTGCCAATCTGGTTATATGGAGACACTGAAAATTTTCTGTTACATACTACATGGATGAATGGCTACAGCACATCGTTTTTTCAAACTGAAAGGCAGATAACAGCAAGTAAGATAACAAATAAAAGCCAATTTTATTAAAAAATAAAGTTGTAAAATGTCTCAAATATTGGAAATTAAATTCCTTTTTTTTCCTTTTTTTTTGGTTGTTCAAAAGCTCATGCTATATCATCTTTCATACTTTTGACTCATTTGGTTTATGAACTCCCATTTTTACCCCAATACAAATCGCAGAATCACATCAGTTACACACTCACGTTTTTACATAATGGCATATTAGTGATTGTTGTATTCTGCTACCTTTCCTATCCCCTACTATCCCCCTCCCCTCCCCAAACATCTACCCTCTATACCTCATCTGCTATTGTTCAATTCTCTCCCTTGTTCCCCCCCCTTTCCCCTCACAACCTCTTATATGGAATTTTGTGTAACATTTAGTGTCTCCTACCATTTCCATATGCTTTCCATTCTCTCTCCCTTTCTCTCCCCCCACTCATCTCCATTTAGTGTTAATATTTTCCTCATGCTCTTCTTTCCTGTTCTGTTCTTATTTGCTCTCTTTATATCAAAGAAAACATTTGGCATTTGTTTTTTAAGGATTGGCTAGCTTTGCTTAGCATTATATGTTCTAATGCCATCCATTTCCCTTCAAATTCAATGATTTTTGTCATTTTTTAATGCTGCATAATACTCCATTGTGTATAGATGCCCCTTTTTTATCCATTCGCCTATTGAAGGTCATCTAGTTTGGTTCCACAGTTTAGCTATTATGAATTGTGCCGCTATGATCAGTGATGTGGCAGTATCCCTATAGTGCGCTCTTTTAAGATCCTCAGGGAATAGTCCGAGAAGTGAGATAGCTGGGTCAAATGGTGGATCCTTTCCCTGCTTTCCCAGGTATCTCCATACTGCTTTCCAAATTGGCCTCAACATTTTGCAGTCCCACCAGTAGTGTACAAGTGTACCCTTTTCCCCACATCCTCGCCAACACTTATTGTTGTTTGATTTCATAATGGCTGCCAATCTTACTGGAGTGAGATGGTATCTTAGGGTGGTTTTGACTTGAATTTCCCTAACTGCTAGAGATGGTGGGCATTTTTTCATGTTCTTGTTGATGGATTGTATGTCCTCCTCTGTGAAGTTTCTGTTCAGGTCCTTGGCCCATTTGTGGATTGGTTTATTTGTTATCTTATTGTTTAATTTTTGAGTTCTTTGTATATTCTAGATATTAGGGCTCTATCTGAAGTGTGAGGGGTAAAAATTTGTTCCCAAGATGTAGGCTCTCTATTTACCTCTCTTATTGTTTCTCTTGTTTCGAAAAAAAACTTTTTAGTTTAAGTAAGTCCCATTTGTTGATTCTTGTTATTAACTCTTGTGCTATGGCTGTCCTATTAAGGAATTTGGAGCCCAACCCCACAGTATGTACATCGTAGCCAAATTTTTCTTCTATTAGATGCAGTGTCTCTGATTTTATATCTTGCTCCTTGATCCATTTAGAGTTAACTTTTGTGCATGGCGAGAGAAAGGGATTCATTTTCATTTTGTTGCATATGGATTTCCAATTTTCCCTGGACCACTTGTTGAAGATGCTATCCTTCCTCCATTGCATGCTTTTAGGCCCTTTTTCAAATATAAGAAAGTTGTACTTTTGTGGATTGGTTTCTGTGTCCTCTATTCTGTACCATTGGTCCAGCTGACTTTTGTGATACCAGTACCACGCTGTTTTTGTTACTATTGCTTTGTAGTACAGTTTGAACTCTGTTATCGCTATACATCCTGATTCACACTTCCTGCTTAGAATTGCTATTGCTATTCTGTGTCTATTGTTTTTCCATATGAAATTCATTATTGCTTTATATATTTCTACAAGAAATGCCATTGGGATTTTTATTGGCATTGCATTAAACCTGTAGAGAACTTTGGGTAATATCGCAATTTTGATGATGTTAGTTCTGCCTATACATGAACAGGGTACATTTTTCCATCTTCTAACATCTTCTTCTATCTCTTTCTTTAGAGTTATGTAACTTTCATTGTATAAATCTTTCACCTCTTTTTTTAGGTTGATTCCCAAGTATCTTATTTTCTATGAGGATATTGTGAATGGAGTGGTTTTCCTCATTTCAATTTCAGAAATTTTGTTGCTGATATACAGGAATGCCTTTGATTTTTTCTTGTTGATTTTATATACTGGCACTTTGCTGAATTCATTTATTAACTCTAGCAGTTTCTTTGCATACCCTTTAGGGTTTGTTAAATATATTATCATGTCATCCTCAAATAGCGAATATTTAAGTTCTTCTTTTTCTATTTTTATGCCTTTAATTTCTTTTGTCTGTCTAATTGCTCTGGCTAGTATTTCAAGAACTAAACTGAATAGAAGTGGTGATAGAGGGCATCTCTGTCTTGTTCCAGATTTTAGAAGGAATGCCTTCAGTTTTTCTCCATTTAGGATGATGCTAGCCTGAGGTTTAGCATATATAGCTTTTACCATGTTGAGGTAAGTTCTTGTTATCCCTAATTTTTATAGTGTTTTGAACATAAAGGAATGCTGTACTTTGTCAAACGCTTTATCTACATCTATCGAGATGATCATATGGTTTTTGTCTTTAAGTCTATTGATGTGGTGGATTACATTTATTGATTTCCATAAATTGATCCAGGCTTGCATCCCAGGGATGAATCCTACTTGATCATGAAGCACAATTATTTTGATATGCTTTTGTATTCAATTCACCATGATTTTATTGAGAATTTTTGCATCCACGTTTATTAGAGGTATTGGTCTGTAGTTTTCTTTCTTTGAAGTGTCTTTGTCTGGTTTTGGAATCAGGGTGATGTTTGCCTCATAGAATGAATTTGGAGGAACTCCTTCTTTTTCTATTTTTTGAAATTGCTTGAAAAGTATTGGTATTAATTCTTCTTTGAGGGTTTTGTAGAACTCCACTGTATACCTATCCGGTCCAGGGCTCTTTTTGGTTGGTTGTCTTTTGATGGTTTCTTATTTTTCTTCCTTTGTTATTGGTCTATTTAAATTGTGGGTGTCTTCCTGACTCAATCTGGGCAGATCATATGACTTAAGAAATTTATCGATATCTTCTTTATCTTCTATTTTATTGGAATATAGGGTTTCAAAATACTTTCTAATTATCTTCTGTGTTTCTGTAGTGTGTGTTGTGATATTTCCATCTTTATTCCATATGTTAGTAATTTGAGTTCTCTCTCTTCTTCTCTTCGTTAGCATGGCTAAGGGCCTGTAGAACATATTTATTTTTTCAAAGAACCAACTCTTATTTATTTCAATTTTTACAATGTAGATTTTTTGTTTCAATTTCATTGATTTCTCCTCTAATTTCAATTATTTCTTGTCTTCTACTACATTTGATGTTGTTTTGCTCTTCCTTTTCTAGGTTTTTGAGGTGTAGTGTGAGTTCATTTATTTGTTGTTGTTTTTTTCTTTTTTTGAGGAAAGAATTACAAGAAATGAATTTCCCTCTTAAAATGGCTTTCATTGTGTCCCATACAAACCGGTATGTTGTGTCTCTATTGTCATTTGTCTCTAAGAATTTTTTTATCTCCTCCTTTATGTCTTCTGTAACCCACTGATCATTCAGTAACATATTGTGCATTTTCCATGTGATGTAGAATTTTTCCTTCCTTTTTTTTCATTGATTTAAAGTTTCAATCCATTATGATCTGATATGGTGCATGGTATTATCTCCATACCTTTATATTTACTAAGAGTTTCCCTATTGCATAATATATGGTCTATATTGGAGTAGGATCAATGTGCTGCTGAGAAGAACGTGTATCCACTTGATGATGGTTGATATATTTTATATATGTTGGTTACGTCTAGGTTATTGATTGTGCTATTGAGTTCTATAGTATCTTTATTCAGCTTTTGTCTGGAGGAAGGCAAGAGACTTCATCCACTATGACTGCCCTTTTTGCCATTTTAGTTTTGGATGCACACATGGGATCTTTCTTTAGATCCATCAGGTGCTGAGAATCTAAGCCACAGGCTCACACAGGGCCAAGATGCAGATTCAGAAACATCCCTTTCCAAAGCAATTAAGCAAAGAGCCACAGGTGATGCCCATTTATTTCCATTTGAAAACTGTTTTCTTCAGTCTTCACAAAGGGGTTGCCGGAGGCAAAGACCTTCCTGACATTCAGGGCAACAGACAGGGAAGCAAAAGGCCCAAAGCAGGGTTTCTCCACGAAGACTTTCTTGGTCACACTGATATCTGAGTTTTCTGAGATACTCGCCATTCCCTGCAGCTATCCAGTACATTGCCATGTCACAGTGCTTGGGGTGGTACATATCTTGGACACAAAACCATGAGCGTATTCTAGAGAGTGGCCAGAATTCAGGAAGAAAACAGGAACTTAGGAAGATGGCGAGTGTTGCCCATTTATAAGGCAAGCTGCAGTTCATTCATAAATTGCACAGGATGAATGCTGGGAAGCTTTCTAGTAGACTGGACAAATCCCTTGATGCATTTTCTTTTCTAATGTCTACAACCAAGGACACAATGGGATATATAGACACAGAAACACTCGCCTTGTCAAATGACTTACTAGAAACAGTCCACTCCAAAACTAACAAACCACCTTTCCTACCTATTCTGAGAACAGGAGACAAAACAACAAACCCACAACCACACCCACAAAGGCACCTCCTTCCCCCAGGAGGTCTCTGACTATCCAGAGTGTCCTCTGACTGGTGGGCCATGATATATTCCCCCATATTGGGGTGTCCTGTCTCTGATCTGGTCTCCGTGGCCAACTCTGTGATGCTGTCAGAAGCCAGCGATGAGCCACTACCTGCTTTCTCAGGAAAGGCCCCTCTTCAGATCTTCCTGGCATTTGGCCAACCTCACATCAGTATGTACCAAGAAAGACTGACTCTGTCCTTGGTAAATCCAAACAAGTTTGACCACTGGGACTTGCACTGGGACTGGCTTTGGGTGCCTGGCTTCCTGGATCCCATGTTCAGAGAGTTTCATCACCAAGGAAGTAAGTTGAGTTCATTTCCTTCAGGAACTGAATGAGGTCACTACCCTGGCAACCACATTTTCCTAACAGTTCCTTCCGAGGGTCCCATCAGATGGAGGCTGCACCTACTTGCTCTGACATTTTCACAAGTTAGAATGGTATATCAACCATAGGCACCCGGGATCAACTCTCCACACAGGCCTGGTTTGGTCCATCTTCACTACATTAAGAAAAGAGAGGCTGATTTAGACACATCCTTTCATCATGACCAGGATGTTTTCCATGTAAGATGACTTTTGCTCTCTCAGGTCCCTCATAGATGCCTACATCTTCTCCAGAGATTATTTCTGCATGGACTTTTGATGTTGTCAGCTGGTGGAAGATCCCCTACCTTCCTGTATTGTAAGACCAACTCTGTTCCTGCTCTTCTGTAAATGAGATTGAGGGAACAGTGTATGGTTAGGGTTAATAGCATGTTCGATTTGGGTTAGGAATAATTATGCTGGATGAATAATGGTATTGGGAACCTGTGATATTATAAGAATATAGACGTGAAATATATGTATGAGAACAGAGATCTAGGAAAGATTTGAAGCCCAGATAGGAATTGTAACCACGATTGGTATACTTAGCTTGAATTATGTTCTGCACCGAGGTCTCAGATAAATTGATATACAATGGCATAGGACCGTGTACCTCGGATGTTTGAATGTAGAAGAGAACATGCAGTCAAAAAGGGATAGTCTGTAGGATTAGGAAGATAGTCAGTAGGTTTAGGAAGAATAGTGAGTATAGGAGTTGGACCAAAAGTTCTTTAGCAATAGGGTTTCAGATAGAGAGTGAATGTAAATGTCAGCACATTTGAAGTTACAGTCACAATGATGAACTGGGGACAATATGTAGAAAAGCAGATATCAATAGGGACATTAAGAAATCAGGCATAGTATAAAGTGAGTGATAGCATTAGATATTTTCAAAAGGCTTGAGGTTGAATACATAATCTTAGGAAAAAAACAAATATGTAGTAACAAAGAGGATTGACATTTGAGAGCATTACTCAACCTGGACAGATGTTTTTAATAATCCATGCTCACTTTCCATTTAGGCTTTGGTACAATCATAAGTGTGACCTTTGCATTTTGTGTCCAGAATACTACTGTGATAAATGTATATGTAGATCAGGTGACATGAGTCTTTCTTCCACCATTATGGGGAGCAATATTCTGAAAACTTATAAATTAGTACTGGGGATACGAAAAGGTGTACCCTGTGTTGATGATTATTCAGATGATGCATGAATAGACCATATTGTGAATAAAGTATATAACTGGTTCCAACTTTAAATAATGGATTGAATTTGCATCTGAAAAAAATATATGAAATCTTATATTGATATACATAAATTCATTCCAACCTGTTATATATCGAATGGTAATATTAGGGTTACAGTTTATCATGAAGAGTGAGTTTTGCTTGAACAATGATAATGGAATCGAAAATAATGTGTTTAGAATGAAGTCAAGTGAAAAGACCAGTAGAGAAATATGGAGGAATACATGTGTTCTGAAATAGTAAGTAATTGAAAGTGAACCAAATGCCTATAAATTTGTGAAGTTGTGAATGAAAAATATATATCCTATGTTGTACATAAACTGAAGAAATTTTAATGTACCAGTGTTTAATAAAAATGAACTTCAAAATACACATCATGTCCCATAGAAATCTATTTGCATTGATGTTAAACTGGGTCAGTTACAGTAGAAATATTAGGATTTGTAAGCACCATTCACTGAACTTAGTTTTCAGTAGTAGGAAACCAATATGTATTTCAGGTGGTTGAGTATTTCTTAGAATAATCTTCTGTAAAGTTGATTATACACCCAAATACATGAATACGAATGAATTTAGGGAGTGTATAATAAGATACATATATTTCATATTTTGGAAATTCTGGAGAATATATATATATATATATATATATATATATATATATATATATATACACACACACAAATACACACACAAACACACACACACAAATTAATATGTAGAAATATATATGCCAATTGAAATTCATCATAAAATATAATTCATCCACATATCCAAAAATATTCATTTTACTTAACATGGATTTATGTATAATGTTTTTTACTAGGAAGCTCACCCATAGGTTGAATTTTCAGTTCAATCAGTATTTAGGGGGAGTCATCTCTTTTCACAATTTTTATATTCCAATGTCAGTGAGCTCACAAGAATGTACGTGGGATACCAGGTAGGATAGTATATGTGCATAAAAAATACATGTGCTGAATAGGATACAGAGAAAGGGAGACAGGAATTTACATATGTGATAACTTTAAAAACTCATGAAGAAATATTATAATAAAAAGTTGACTAGATTTAAAACACATACTCTTGATAAAGCAGAAGGCAAATACAAGTATACACCATGCTTCCTATGAAAGGACTGTATTTCTATTCAGTTAGGTTTCTTTTTCTCCATCATATTAGGATTAGTAGTCAGATTCTAGTAGGGTATGGGTTGGTGTCAGGGATTCAGTATTTCAAATGGAAAATAGAAAAATTAATCTAATGTGTATGCAAACATGTACTACAGGAACAACTTCCCACTCTCTTCCAGAACAATGGCTTGACATAACCATCACTCCAAGTAAGACACAATTAGAGGAGAGGAGTTAGAAAATCTGTGAATACATATGAGAAATGTAAAATGCTCAGAAGTTCACAACACTGGAAGTAGAAGAACAGTTTCCAAAAGTAAGGGAGAGGGTAAACACTTCACAAACATGGAGCTCTGCTGGCCTAAAGACTTCTTGAGAAACTTCCTCTGTGGTTGGGCACATGAAATATTTGTAATTGTCAGGAAATTTAGTTTCGTTTGTAGTGACACCATGAAATCTGGGTCTGCATCTATGTGACCTGGAGGACATGGTTCCTTATTTTCTAATGAAAATGAGGCAGCAGTTCTGAATTCTCTCTTTGTAGGTAAACTGTGGCCACTGGGAGCTAAGTGTCTTCCCGTGTGGTCTGTGAAGCCATTTGGTCATGCTCCAATTTTCAGGGTGTTTCTTACTCCTGAACTGGGAGTTTCGTATTAGATTCATGAAATACAAGGAGTTCAACTGGGACACAATGATAGAGGGAGTTCTGTCACGTGTGGTTTGTCATGGTCGACAAGAGAATGTACGAACCAGGCTTTAATCCCACATAGCTTTCCCACTTGACTATAGCAACCTGATTCTGAACATTGCCCTGAAACCTCTCCATATAAAAAGATGCCTTTACATATAAGGGTCGGCTGCCTGCACCATGTCAGTCGCAAGTCTTTTGGAAGCCAATGGAAGATCCAGGTGATCCTACCAAAAATATTTATTTACACACCTACAGTCCACTGCTCTATGCCCACTACTCAGCAGGCTCCAACTTACTGGCATCTCTGTTCTACAACATTTTCACGAAAGCCAGTCAATCAAGGCACAGTTTGGTACCATCATGATCAGCAACAGGACATTCAAAGTTTATCCAGTGCCACCTGGTCATGGAAATTTCAAAAATTTCATGGTATTTATCTAGCCATTTTTCAAGGATGAAGTTGGAGGCACTGTGGGTTTCAATTAATTCAGGAACCATTAAATGGTGAGGAAGCTCATTTCAATGAAAGCTCTGGAGATCACTCACGGGGAAGGCTTCCCAAAGAGTGGCCAAAAGGTCACATGAATCCAGGCCCATTGAGGTATACAAAGTGAGATCCATGTGTGTTTGTATTCTCAACTAAGGGTCCCAAGTCTTTAAGAATTAAATCATGTGATATCCTGGGTCAGAATCCCCGAGCACTGTGGAAAGCCATCCTGGGCCTAGATCTCAGATTACAAGGGTGATTCTCATGCGTGACCTACTAAAATCCCAACACTATTTTTTGCAATACTTCTCTGAGGTCAGTTCCAGAACTCAGTCTCTAAGGGTAATCACACCAGAGTTCAAGCTCCGGTGGACACAGTCATCTCTTCCAACTACCACACAATTGACCACAATTAAAACCAAAACACTCCCATATGGCCCTCATCTCCTTCCATATAGACACTCATCATAACCTCTGGCTGGAGGTTTCCATGAGGGGCGCAGACCAAGACAGTATCCACAATAATCTACCTTGCCCCTCATTTGCCTAAAGTCAGGGTGGCCTGGACATGCTTCCTGTTAACCAGGAGTGATCAAATAGGCCTGGTGTTAATACTGTTCTGCTTGTCCAATTTGAGGCCTACTTACTGTCAGATATTGATTCTTTATGTGAATTGGAGTCATGAGAAAACCCAAGCACCTATGGGCTAGCCTCTGCAGGTTTTGAAGAACTCGTTTGACCCAAAGGATTCCTATTCTCACTTGATGGAGGTCAGGAACCTTACAGAGGAAGGCGAGAGACTTCATGCCAATGACTGCTCTTTTGGCCATTTTGGTTTTGAATGCACGCATGGGAAATTTCTTTAGATCCCTCAGGTGCTGAGAATCTAAGCCACTGCCTCATACAGAGCCAAGGGGCTGATTCAGACACATCCCTTTTCAAAGCAGTTAAGGAAAGAGCCACATGTATGCCCAATAATTTCCATTTGAAAACTCTTTTCTTCAGGCTTCACAAAAGGGTGGCCTGAGTCAAAGATCTTCCTGAAATTCAGGAAAACAGAACAATAGGTAAGCAAATGGTCCAAAGCAGGGTTGCTCCACTGAGAATTTCCTGGTCACACTGATACTTGAGTTTTCTGAGATGCTTGCCATTTCTTTCAGCTATCCAGTACATGGCCAGTCACAGAGCTTGAAGGTGGTACATATCGTGAACAAAAAACCATGGTCCTATTCTGTAGAGTGGCCAGAATTCAGAAAGAAAACAGGAACTTAGGAATATAGCAGGTATTGCGCATCAATAGGGTAAGCTACAGTCCATTCATAAATGGGGCAATTTGAATGCTGAGAAGCTTTCTACTAGACAGGACACATCCATTGATGCATTCTCTTTTCTAATGCATACAACCACGGACACAGTGAAATACTGAGACATAGAAACACTCGCCATGTCAAAAGACTTACTAGAAACACTAAACTTCAATCCAAACAAACCGACTTTAATACCTATTCTAGGAAAATGAGACAAAACCACAAACCCACAACAACACCCACAAAGGCACCTCCTTCCCCCAAGTAGGTCTGTGACTATCCAGAGTGTCCTCTGACTTGTGGGCCAAAATATGTTCCCCCAAATTGGCCTGTCCTGTCTCAGATCTGGTCTCCTTGGTCAACTCTGTGAAGTTCTCAGTAGCCAGCGGTGAGCCACTACCTGCTTTCTCAGGAAAAGCCCCGCTTCAGAGATTTCCTCTCATTTGGCCTTCCTCACATCTGTAGGTACCAACAAAGACTGACTCTGTCCTTGCTGAATCCAAACAAGTGAGACCACTGGGACTGGGACAGGGACTGGCTCTGGGTGCCTGGCTTCCTGGATCCCAAATTCAGAGAGTTCCATCACCAAGGAAGTTAAGTGAGGTACCTTCCTTCAGAAATTGAATGAGGTCACTGTCTTGGCAACCACTTTGTCCTAACTGTTGCTTTCAAGGGTCCCATGATACGGAGGCTGCCCCTACTTTCTGTGACACTTTCTCAAGTTAGAATGGTATATCAACAATAGGCACCCAGGAATTGATCTCCACACAGGCCTAGTTTGGTCCAACTTCTCTACGTTAAGAAGAGAAGCTGATTCATACACAACCTTTTATCCTGACAAGGTTTTTTGCCATGGAAGATGACTTTTGGTCTCTCAGGTCCTTCATAGCTGCCTACCTCTTCTCCAGGGATCATTTCTGCATGTACCTTTGAGGTTCTCAGGAGGTGGAAGATTCCCTACATTTCAGTATTGTAAGATCAACTCTTTCCCTGCTCTTCTGTAAAGTTAGATTGAGGGAACAGTGTATGGTTATGGTTAATAACATGTTGGGTTTGGGTTAGAAATCATTCTGCTTGATGAATAATGGTATTGGGAACTTGCTATGTGTATAAGAATATATAGGTGAAATATATGTATGAAAACAGAAATCTAAGTATGATTTGAAGTCCAGAAGGGCATTGGGCTCTTGATTGGGATATGCAGCTTTGAATTACGTTCTGCAGAGGTGTCTCAATTAAATCGATATACAATGCCATAGGACCTTGTACCTTGGATGAATTAATGTAGAAGGAACATCTAGTCGAAAAGGGATAGTCCGTAGTGAAAGTTTAATAAAATAGGTACTTGTCACTTCCTGTTTTTCTGTATGCTTAACAAAACACTGTTGAAATCTTGAGAAATGTTTGCTAATCTTGTTTCCAGAATGTTCTGTTCCCAACTGCCAAACTGCAGAATGTACTCCCTCACTCAGTGTCATGCAAACCGCCACATGCCCTCACCCATTAGTAAACTTCCCTCTCTTCCCTCTCCAAGGAAAGTATATAAGCTGTGCTTAAGGTGTTCTCAGGGCTCTCTGCTCTATTTAAGTGAGTTCTGAGCCACAGCATGCTGAACCCCAAATAAACCCATTGCTGTTGCATGAGACAGACTCTTGGTGGTCTCTTCCTTCGACACTCGCCCGACCTTTACATATTGAGGTTCCACCGAGTTCTGGCAGTGGCAGACGAGAGACCCCAATGGGCTCCTCTCGGAGCAAGTAAGGCGCCTCTTTCTGGTTTCAGGTTTCATGTTAGGGCTTGGCAAAATCTCTGGCGATGAAGAGCCTGAGCTCCCTCCGAAGGTGGCTGAGAGACGTGTCACGGAGACACAGGGCACCTCCCTGGGGGACGCCGCAGAAAACTCGGGAAATTAAGGAACAATAGTCTCCTCAACTCAGTGATATTTTGTTTCAGATTCAGTATTGTCATCCCATCGGGTTTTGCCGGCTACTCATTCCTGGTTTCAGTGTTTAACGTCCATTGCCTGTGTTTATGGTCTTGTCTTATCTGTGTCATGTGTCCTTGCTTTTGCTGTTTGTGTACCTTTCATTATGGGACAGAGCAGTTCAATGCCTCTGTCCCTGACCCTTGATCACTGGAACAAAGTCCGCTTAAGAGCTCAGAATCTTTCTTGTTTTAGTAAAATGCTGGACCTGGCAGAATCTCTGTGCCTCAGAATGGCCCACCTTTGAATTCGGATGGCCCCTAGAAGGATCTTTCTACTTCACACTAATTTAAAAATTCAGAGATATTATCTCAGCCGGGGACACATAGCCATCTGGATCAACAGCCATATATCTTAACTTGGCAGAACATCTGCAAATCTCCTCCTCCATGGGTGAAGCCTTTCCTTGCCCCTGCCTCTGCTCCTACTCCTTCCCCCATGATCTCTCAAACCCTCTCAACCTCCTCCTCCTCCACCCCCTGTTCTCCCCGAGTCACAGATTTGACTCTACTGGACTCTTCTTCCCTTACTAATCCCCTGCCTTGTCCCCTAACCCACAACACCCTCAAATGGATTTCCCTGCTGCTGACTCAGCCTCTTTACCATTGGAGGAAGCTAAGCCGGTAATAGGGTCTGATAATGGACCGGTGTTCATGGCCCAGGTAAGTCAGGGGTTAGGCAGGAACCAGGGAATTAATTGGAAGTTATATTGTGCTTATAGATACCCGAGTTCAGGACAGACAGATAGAATAAATTGAACCATTAAAGAGACCTTAAGAAAATTAAACTTAGAGAACAGCATAAAAGATTGGACTATGCTCCTGCCTTATGCAATGTTTCATACAAGAAATACTCCCTCTGTTTCTTTGAGTAACCTTAGCCCCTGTGAAATTCTCTATTGTTGCCCTCCTGCAGTAAGGGACCTAAGCCCGACTCAAAGACCTAACCATTCCATCCACACCCCCTTGCTTGACAGACTTAAAGCTCTAAAAAGAACTCAGTGATACCTGTGTAAACAGCTGGCCACTGCCTACCAAACTGGGGACAAAGGGACTCCACATCGATATCAAGTAAGAGACTTCATCTACGTAAGATGACATCAGGTATCATGCTTGAAACCCCGCTGGAAAGGACCATAGCCGGTGCTACTTATAACACCTCCAGTGGTAAAGGTAGACGGAATCAATTTCTGGATCCATGCCTCTCATCTCAAGCCTGTGCCCTGTCCAGACTCTGGCTGGAAACTGGAAAAGACTGGTAAAACCTTCAAATTGCGTATTCGCCATGTGGATAAGTCTGTGGACTCTCTCCTTGGCCACAAGTAGTCCTAAGCCACATCAGCCCATTCAGCAGTGATGGCTGATCACAAATCCTACTGGAAAAGAAGTATAATCTATCTCGCATACAGCCCCCTGAGGGATCTGGTGGCCATCACTCCTCCCAGACATTTGTCAGCTGGCTATAGGTCTTACCTATTGGGATATCCCTGATGAAGAGGATACCACTAAAATTCCATTAAATTACTTCTGTAGCATAGATAATGGAAACAAACATTATGGATGAAGGGACATGCAAGCCAGATGCAGGTTGGCTAGCCTAGATTACTATGTTTGCCGGGCAGACTCTCAAAGCCACAGTCATGGCTGTGTGGGGGGAAAGCCGACTTCTTCTGTAAGTCATGGGGATGTGAGCAAACAGGGGCTGCCTGATGGAACCCAAACTCCTCATCAAATTCAGTACACATCATTGGCCATATTACCAATTAGATAAGAAGAACCGATGGCCCCCAGAGGGGTCTCTAGATCCTCAAATTCTGTGTGACCTTTTCCCTCCTTCACTCACATCCTGAACTATGCTTCTCCAATAGATCCTCACCCTCAGCCTTCTGCTCCAGACACTCTGCTGTCACTCCCACCTCAGCAACCTGATTTCTCCCCTCCAATTACTAGATCAAAAACCCAAACCTCTGCCGGTTCCCAGACCATTGCCTCCTTCCTGAGGCAGCAGTTACTGAAGTACCCCTCCACCCACTCACTCCTCTCTTGTCCTGTCAGTGCCCGCACCGGGTCCCACCAGGTCTTCTTACCAGGTAAACCAAAGCTCAAACCAGCTGAGGAGAGCCCTCAGTCCCCTATCTAAGATGTAATAAAAATGGCCTTTAAAGTTGGTTTGTCATCACTGAAAACAGTTTACTAATAATTAAACGTCCCTCATATGTGTTTTGAGATACTCACTCCCATCATCCTCTCTGCTCTACCTGTTCTACTGCTCAAGTTTTTGTTGCTAGGAAAATCTCAAACCCGTTTCCCATTATTCTTTTACATCTCTCCTTCCTCATTCTCAGATCCACGGAGCTGATCACAGCCCACCTTCCCCGTCTTCCCCCTCTGCACTAGGCCCACAGAAAAGTCTTAACTGACCTTCTCCAGAAGTCTTCACCATGGCTGACTTTAGGACTTTCAGCAAAAGAGTCCCTATAAAAGAGTTCAATGTAGATAAACTTCCTCTTTTCGTGTTGCCCTGTTCTACTTGGCCAGTGGCTAAAAAAATCAGCACTTCTCAGGTAGACACCCTTTTACTAGTTTTTCACAAAATATGTGAACAAGGCCTCTGTCCTTGAGCTGGGGATTCACAGAGATGGCTACATTTCTAAGATAAAGAAGTTACCAACTGGTCTCCATGGTAACAGCTGGCAGGGGTAAAATAAGAAAGGGAAGAAAAAGCTCTCCCCCTCCCAGGTGTCCTTTAAAAGTTAACTTGCCCAGAACAGGGGAAAAACAGGAACAAATACTGCGTTTTTGAACTTCTGCAGACTGTGAGCTTCTGAGCACCTTCCCTTACATGTTGGGTACAAAATTCTGAAACTACCTAAACTTGAGTTTCAGGGGATTAATTGATTACAACAGAAGCAATGCCCTCTGAATCCGGTTGCAACCAAATAGGACTGTTTCCCTGTCTTTAGTGCTATCTTAGGTGCCTTGCCTTGTCCGTCCTTACAACAGAATAATTCTATATACTTAAACCTTGTTTATGTTTTCATGAAATGGTCAACAGATGTGATTAATCGTGTAATGGTGCAGATGTTTCCCAGAGTGCTCTATTATGAAGCAGGTTCATTTGAAGATCAAATAGGGGGACATACAACCAGGTTCCACTGGGAGCATATATCCCTCACTTTAGCCATCATATTAGGAATAGGATTTGCTGCACGGGTGGGCCCAGGAACCACTGCCCTTGTCCATGTGACACAATAAATGACCCAATTAGAAGCAGCAATAGACCAAAACTAAGATATTAGAAACCACCATCAGAGCTTTGCATGAAACTTTAACCTCTCTCTCTGAAGATGTTTTACAGAACAGTTGAGGTTTGGACCTCCTCTTCATTAAAGAAGGGGGCCTTTGTGCTGCATTGAGGGAAGAATGTTGTTTTTATGCCGAACATACTGGAGTTGTAATAAAATCTATGAGTAAATTAAAAAGACACATTAAAGAGCATCAACAAGAGAGAGAGAGAGAGACCCAAAAAGGGTTGTTTGAGTCTTGGTTCACACAGTGCCCCTGGTTAACTACGTTTTTATCAACCCTGGCCGGTCCAATAATAATCCTCATATTATTGCTAACTATAAAACCCTGTTTTCTCAACCGTGTAATTTCTTTTCTCCAGGCTCAAATTGGACGAGTTAAACTTATGGTAATACCCCACTAGGAGACATAGAATGTGAAACCCCCCAATGATAATTTTTATGATTAAAAGTAGCCAGAAAAAGAAGTGAGGAATGAAAGGTTAATAAAATAAGTACTTGTCACTTCCTGTATTTCCCTATGCTTAATAAAAAACTGTTGAAATCTTGAGAAATGCTTGCAAAACTTGTTCCCAAAATGTGCTGTCCCCAACTGCCAAACTACAGAATGTACTCCCTCACCCAGTTGCATGCAAACTGCCCACTCGTCGTGACCCATCAATAAACTTCCCTCCCTGCCTTCTCCAGGGAAAGTATACAAACTCTACTTAAGCTATTCTCAGGGCTATCTGCTCTATTAAAGTGAGCTCTGAGCCCCAGCATGCTGGAAACCCAATAAACCTTTTGCTGTATCATGAGTACTCTGTTGGTCGTCTCCTTCTCCGAAGCTTGCCCGACATTTACTTGGATGATTGAATGTAGAAGAGAACATCCAGTGAAAAAGGTATAGTTGGTAGGATTAGAAAGATAGTCAGTAGGTTTAGGAAGAAGAGTGAGTATAGAATTTAGAACAAAAGTTCTTTAGCAATACGGTTTCAGTTAGAGAGTGAATGTAAATATGAGCACAGTTGAAGAGTCAGTCACAATGATGAACTGGGGAAAATATGTAGGAAAGCAGATATCAATAGAGACATTATGAAATCAGGGAAATTACAAAGTGAGTGACAGGACTAGATATTTTGAAAAGGATTGAGTTTGAATATATAATCTTAGGAAAAAACAAATATGTAGACACCAATAGGATTGATATTTGAGAGCATTAGGCAAATTTCAGGTGCATGAATATTTCTGAGAATAATATTTTGAATAGTTGATTATAAATCCAGATACATGAACATGAATGAATTTAGGGAGTGTATATGAGACACATATATTTCATTTTTTGAAATATCTGGAGAGTGTGTATATATATATATATATATATATATATATATATATACACACACACACACACACAAAACACACACAGACAAAAAAGTAGCAATATATATGTCAATCAAAATTCATCATATAATATATATTATCCACAGATCTAAAAATATTCATTTTACTGAACATGGATTTATGTATAATGTTGTTCAACTAGAAAGCTCACCCATATGTTGAATATTCAGATTCAATGGGGTTTAGTAGGAGTGATCTTTTCTCTCAATTTGTATCTGCCAAGTCAGCCACCTCACAAGAATGTACGTGTGGTACCAGGTAGCCAACCTGATTCTGAACATTGCCCATAAACCTATCCATATAACAAGATGCCTTTACATATAAGGGTCTGCTTGCTGTACCCTGTCAGTCACAAGGCATTTGGAAGCCAATGGCAGATCAACATGGCCCCACCACACATGTTTTATCACACACCTTCACACCACTGCTCTAGGCCCACTAATGAGCAGGCTCCAACTTACTGGCATCACTGTTCTACACAATTTTCATGAAACAAAGTCAGTCAAGGCACTGTCTGGTACACTGATGGTCAGCAACAGGATATCCAAAAGTTCTCCAGTGCCACCTGGTCATGGGAATTTCAAAAATTTCATGGTATTTATCAAGCCATTTGTCGAGGATGAAGTTGGAGGCTCTTTGGGTTTCAATTTATTCAGGAACCATTAAATGTTGAGGAAGCTCATTTCAATGAAAGCTCTAGAGAACACTCACAGGCAAGACTTCCCAAAGTGTGGCCAAAAGGTCACATGAAGCCAGGCCCATTGAGGTCTACAATGTGAGGTCCATGTGTGTTTTGACTCTCAACTGTGGCTGCAAAGTCTTTCAGAATAAAATCATGTGATATCCTTGCTGAGATTCCCAGTGCTCTGGGGAAAGCCACCCTGCACCTAGATCTCAGGTTCCAAGGGCGACTCTCATGCATGGCCTAGTAAAAACCAAACAAAATTCATGAAAATACTTCTCTGAGGTCAGTTCCAGAATTCATTGTCTAAGAGGAATCACAACAGAGTTCAAGCCCAGGTGGACCCAGTCTTTTCTTCTAAGTTCCACACAAATTACCACAATTCCAAACAAAACTCTCCCACATAACCCTTTTCTTCTTCCATATAGACACTCATCATAACCTCTGGATGGAGGTTTCCATGAGGGGCGCAGGACAGGACAGTGTCCAAAATAACCTCCCTTGCCCCTCATTTGCCTAAAGTCAGTGTGGCCTGGAAATCCTGACTGTGAAACAGGAGTGATCAAATCGGCCTGCCGTTAATACAGCTTGGCTTCTCCAATTTGAGGCCTACTGAGTGTAGGGTTTAGATTCTTCATGTAAATTGGGGTCATGAGAAAACCCAAGCACCTATGGGATAGCCTCTGCAGGGCTTTGAAGAACTCTTTTGAAACAAAGGATCCCTATTCTCACTTGATGGATGTCAGGAACCTTAGAGAGAAAGGCGAGAGTCTTCATAAACAATGACTGCTCTTTTGGCCATTTTGGTTTTTAATGCACCCATGGGATCTTTCTTTAGATCAATCAGGTGCTGAGAATCTAAGCTACAGCCTAACACAGGGCCAAGAGGCTGATTCAGACACATCCCTTTCCAAAGCAATTAAGCAAAGAGCCACAGGTGTTGCCCATTCATTTCCATTTGAAAACTGTTTTCTTCAGGCTTCACAAAGGGGTGGCCTGAGGCAAAGAACTTCCTGACATTCAGGGCAACAGAACAATAGGTAAGCAAAAGGCCCAAAGCAGGGTTTCTCCACTGAGATTTAATGGTCACACTAATATCTGATTTTTCAGAGATGCTCGGCATTCCTTTGAGCTATCCAGTACATGGTCATGGCACACAGCTTGGAAGTGGTACATACCTTAGACATAAAACCATGAGCCTATTCTGGAGAGGGGCAGAAGTCCAGAAGAAAACTGAAACTTAGGAAGATTGCAGGTGTTACCCATCGAAAAGGCAATCTGAAATCCATTCATAAATTGGACAGGATGAATGCTGGGAAGCATTCTACTAGACAGGACACATCCATTGATGCATTTTCTTTTCTAATATCTGCAACCACGGACACAGTGTGATAGACAGACATAGAAACACTCGCCTTGTCAAATGACTTACTAGAAACAGTTCATTCCACACCAAAAAAAGCGCCTTGCCTACCTATTCTCTGAACATGAGACAAAACTAGAAACCCACCCCCACACCCACAAAGGCACCTCCTTCCCCCAAGAAGTTCTGTGACTATCCGGACTGTCCTCTGACTGGTGAGCCATACTATATTCCCACGGAATGGCCTGATCTGTCTCAGATCTGGTCTCCTTGGCCAACTCTGTGCAGGTGTCAGGACCCAGAGGTGAGCAACTACCTGCTTTCTCAGGAATGACCCCTCTTTAGAGCTTTCCTGGCATTTGGCCATCCTCACATTAGTAGGTACCAAGAAAGACTGACACTGTCCTTGGTAAATCCAAACAAGTGAGACCACTGGGACTGGGACTGGGACTGGCTCTGGGTGCCTGGCTTCATGAATCCCAAGTTCAGAGATTTCCATCACCAAGGAAGTGAGGTGAGGTCACTTCCTTTAGGAACTGAATGAGGTCACTGCCTTGGCAACCACTTTGTCCTACCAGTGGCTTCCAAGTGTCACATGAGAAGGAGGCTGCCCCTACTTCCTGTGACACTTTCACAATTTAGAATGGTATACAACCATAGGCACCCAGAAACAGCTACCCACACAGGCCTGGTTTGGTCCATCTTCTCTAAATTAAGATGTGAGGGGCTGATTCAGACAGAACCCTTCATCCTGAACAGGTTGTTTGCCATTGAACATGACTTTTGTTCTCTCAGGTCCTTCATAGCTGCCTACATCTTCTTCAGTCAACATTTCTGCATGGAACTTTGATTTTCTCAGCAGGTGGAAGATCCCCTACTTTCCTGTATTGTAAGACCAACTCTGTCCCTCCTCTCTGTAAATTTAGGATGAGGGAACAGTGTATGGTTAGGGTCAATAACATATTTGACTTGTGTTAGGAATCATTCTGCTGGATGAATAATGGTATTGGGAACCTGCAAAATTTATAAGAATATATATTTGAAATATAAGTATGAAAACATAAATCTAGTTACGATTTGAAGCCAGAAAGGGCATTGGGCCCTTCTTTGGGATATTTAGCTTTGAATTACATTCTGCATTTTAGTCTCAGATAAATCTATACACAATGGAATAAAACCTTGCACCTCAGATGCCTGAATGTCGAAGAGAACATCCAGTCAAAAATGGATAGTCGGTAGGATTTGGAAGATAGTAGGTTTAGGAAGAAGAGTGAGTCTTCGAGTTGGACCAATAGTTTTTTAGCAATAGGGTTTTGTTTAGAGAGTGAGTGTAAATGTCAGCACATGTGAAGAGTCAGTCACAATGATGAACTGGGGAAAATATGTAGGAAAGCAGGTCTCAATAGAGACATTAGGAAATCAGACAAATTATAAAATGCGTGATAGGATTAGACATTTTCAACAGGGTTGAGGTTGAATATATAATCATAGGAAGAAACAAATATATAGTCCCCAACAATATTGACACTTGGGAGAATTAGGCATCCTGGACAAGGATGTTTTTAGTAATATATACTCACTTTCAATTTAGGGTTTGGTACAATCATAAGTGTGACCTTTGCATTTTTGTCCAGAATATTACTGTGATAAAATGTATATGTAGATCAGGTGACATGAGTATTTCTTCCACCATTATGGGAAGCAATATTTTTAAAACCCATAAATTAGTATTGGGTATACAAATAGGTGTACCCTGTGTCAATGAATATAGAGATGATGCATGAATAGATCGTACTGTGAATAAATAATATAACTGGATCCAACTTTAGAAATTGGAATTAGAATAAATTGATATCTGAAAATATACAGGAAATCTTATATTGATATTGGTATACATACATTCATTACAACCAATTATAAGTCTAATGATAATATTAGGGTTACGGTTTATCATGAAGAGGGTGTGTGAGTTTTCCTTCAAAAGTGATTATGGAAATCGAAAATAATGTGTTTGTTAAGAAGTCTCATGAAACGACCAGTCGAAAAACCTGGAGGACTACATGTGTTCGGAAGCAGGAAGTGATTGAAAGTGAAACAAATGTCTTTAATTTTAAAATTTTGGGTGAAAAATTTATCCATGGATGTGCATAAACTGAAGAAATAGTACTGTACCAGTTTTAAATAAAAATGAACGTCAAAATACACATCATGTCCCATAGGAATCTACTTGCATTGATGTTAAACTTGGTAAGTTACTGTAGAAATATTAGGATTTGTATGCACCTTTCACTGAAGTTTGTTTTCAGTACTAGGAAACAAATAAGTATTTCAGGTGGATGAATATTTCTGAGAATAATCTTGTGCAAAGTTGATTACAAATCCACATACATGAATATGAATGTATTTAGGGAGTGAATAATAAGACACATATATTTCATATTGTGAAAAATCTGGAGAGTATATATATATATATATATATATATATATATATATATATATATACAAAACACACACAGACATTATAAAGAGGCAATATATATGCCAATCGAAATTCATGGTGAAATATATATCATCCATAGATCCCGAAATATTAATTTTAATGAACATGGATTTATGAATAATGTTGTTCAACTAGGAAGGTCACCCATAGGTTGAATTTTAAGATCCAACAGCATTTAGCAGGAGTGATCTCTTCTCATAATTTGTGTCTGCCAAGTCAGAAACCTCACAAGAATGTATATGTGATACCAGGTAGGATTCTATATGTGCATATAAAAATACATGTGCTGAATAGGCTACAGAGAAAGGGATACAGGAATTCACATATTCATTAACTTTAAAAACACATGGAGAACTATTTCAATTAAAAATTAACTAGATTTATAACACCTAACCTACATAATGCAAACGGCAAGTCCAACTATACACCATGCCTCTTCTGAACTGCTTGTATTTCTATTCTGTTTGAGTTATTTTTCTCCATCATATTAGGAATAGTAGTCAGAGTCTAGTAGGGTATAGTTTCGTGTCAGGGATTCAGTATTTTGAATGGAAAATTGGAAAATGAATCCAATGTGTATGCAAATATGTGCTACAAAAAATCTTCCCACTTTCATCCACAACAATGCCTTGACATTACCTTTGCCACAAGTAAGACACAATTAGAGGAGAAGAGTTAGAAAATACGTGAATACATATCTGGAATGGAATACGCTCAGGATTTCCCAACCTTGGAGGTGATAGAGCAGTTTCCATAAGTAAGGGACATGGTAAACACTCCACAAACATGGAGCTCTGCTGGCCTAAATACTTCTTGAGAAACTGCCTCTGAGGTTGGGCACTTGAAATATATGTTGTTGTCAGGAGCTTTAGCTTCCTTTATAGTGAGCCCATCAAAGCTGGGTCTGCATCTATGTGACCTGGAGGACATGGTTTCTTATTTTCCAATGAACCTGAGGCAGCAGTGCTGAATTCTCTCTTTGTAGGTAAACTGTGGCCACTGGGGGCTAAGTGTCACCCCGTGTGGACTGTGAAGCCATTTGGTCCTCTTCCACTTTCTGTTGTGGTTCTTGCTGCTACACTGGGACTTTGGTATTTGCTTCACGAAATACAACAATTTCAACTGGGACACAGTGCTGGAGAGAGTTCTGTCACTGTGGTGGGTCACGGTCTGCAGGAGAATGCACCAACCAGGCTTCTTTCCCACATAGCTTGCACCATTGACCATGTCAACCTGATTCTGAAAATTGCCCTGAAACCTCTCCATATATCAAAATGCCTTTACAAATAAGGGTCTGCTGGCTGCACCATGTCCTTCACAAGCCATTTGGTAGCCAATGGCCAAACCACATGGACCTACCACAGATGTTTTATCACACACCTGCACACCTGCCCACCGCTGCTCTAGGCCCACTACTCAGCAGGCTCCAACTTACTGGCATCTTTTTTCTACATTATTTTTATGAAACCCAGTCAATCAAGGCACCCTCTAGTATACTCATGATCAGCAACAGGACACCCAAAGATTCTCCAGTTCCACCTGGTCATGGGATTTTCAAAAATTTCATGGTATTTATCTAGCCATTTTTCAAGGATGAAGTTGGAGGCACTGTGGGTTTCAAGAACCACTAAATGTTGAGGAAGCTCATTTCAATGAAACTCTGGAGAACTCTCATAGGCAAGGCTTCCCAAAGAGTGGCCAAAAGGTCAAATATAGCCAGGCCCATTGAGGTATACGTTGTGAGTTCCATGTGTGTTTTGACTCTCAACTATGGCTACCAAGTCTTTAAGAATAAAATCATGGGATATCTTGGCTGATATTCCCAGTGCTCTGTGGAAAGCCACCCTGGGCCTTGATCTCAGTTTATAAGAGTGACTCTCATGCGTGGCCTCCTAAAATTTCAACACAATTCATGCAATACTTCTCTGAGGTCAGTTCCAGAACTCAGTCTCTAAGGGGATTCACACCAGACTTCAAGCCCAGGTGGACCCTGTCATCTCTTCCAACCGTCACACAAATGACCACAATTAATACCAAAACAATCCCACATTGCCCTCCTCTTCTTCCATAAAGGCACTCATCATAACATCTGGCTGGAGGTTTCCATGAGGGGCACAGCCCAAGACAGTGTCCAAAGTAAGCTCCCTTGGCCCTCATTTGCCTAAAGTCAGGGTGGCTTGGACACCCTTCTTGTGCACCAGGAGTGATCTGTAAGGGTAAAAGAAATTGAAATTAGAGTGTAAAAGTTAAAGTGTAAAAGACCGGGTGTTGTAAAGTTTTTAAGCAGCAAGGCTTGAGTTAAAATGTAAAGGACCAGGTATTGTTAAGTTCCTATGCTACACGCAAAACCTGAAATTCCTGTAGCTTGTAGGACAATTCCCGGACTACCCAGTAAATATTCCCCCTGACCGCCTGGTTTTTTAATAACCTAGGACCCTGTGAGGCCTGGCACATAGGCATTGCAGGGCCTAAAACAATCATTTTGAATGTGTACCCCGCTTTAGAACTGACCTATCACTCCCGCCTTACATGTTCCCACCAATAAATGAACTAATCATGTTTAGGAATTGTTGTTTGATTTTCCCGTGGTGTATCATGATTTCTTAAAGGAGACTGTAATATATGTAAAGTCCCGCCCTGCCCAAAAAGTGTACTTAAGCACTGCTCAACCCCTGCTCGGGGCTCTGGGATGCTCTCCCATCTTGAGTGAGCACGTAGCCCCAGCATGCTGGATTGGATCCTCAATAAACGCCTTTTACTGTTGCATGAGCCGCAGTTTCTTGATGGTCTCTTCCTCCAACATTCGCCGGAACCTTACATTTGTTGCATTGGCCGGGAATCACTCAGCGCAGGACAAGGAGACCTCAACGAACCTTTCTGGGAGTAAGTAAGGCGCCTCTTTCCTTCAAAAATGATTATGGAAATCGAAAATAATGTGTTTGGAAAGAATCTCATGAAAAGAACAGTCAAGAAACATGGAGGAATACATATGTTCTGAAGCAGGAAGTAATTGAAAGTGAACCAAATGCCTACAGATTTGTGAACTTGTGGATGAAAAGTTATATCCTATGATATCCATCAACTGAAGAAATAGTAATGTACCACTGTTGAATAAAAATGAACTTCAAAATATACATCATGTCCCATAGGATTATACTTGCATTAATGTTAAACTGGGTCAGTTACCATGCAAATATTAGGATTTGTAAGCACAATTCACCGAAGTTTGTTTTCAGTACTGGAAAATAAATATGTATTTTATGTGGATGAATTTTTCTGAGAATAATCTTGTGCAAATTTGATTACAAATCCACATACATGAATATGAATGTATTTAGGGAGTGAATAATAAGACACATATATTTAATATTGTGAAAAATCTGGAGAGTATATATATATAAATATATATATATATATATATATATATATATATATATATATATATATATATATATTTATTTATTTATAAAGATAAAAACACAGACATTAAAATGTAGCAATATATATGCCAATCAAAATTCATCATGAAATATATATCATCCTCATATCCAAAAATATTCTTTTTACTGAGCATGGATTTATGTATAATGTTGTTCATCTAGGAAATTCACCAATTTGTTGAATTTTCAGTTTCATCAGTATTTAGGGGGAGTGATCTCTTTTCACAATTTGTATCATCCAAAAACAGTGAGCTCACAAGAATGTATGTGTGATACCAGGTAGGATTCTAAATATGCATAATAAAATACATGAGATGAATAGGCTACAGAGAAAAGGAGACAGAAATTTACATATGTGTTAACTTTAAAAACTCATGGAGAAGTACTACAATGAAAAGTTGACTAGATTTATAACACATACACTTGATAAAGCAGAAGGCAAGTCCTAGTATACACCATGCCACCTATGAATGGCCTGTATTTCTATTCTGTTAGGTTTCTTTTTCTCCATCATATTAGGATTAGTAGTCAGAGTCTAGTAGGGTATGGGTTAGTGTCAGGGATTCAGTATTTCAAATGGAAAATAGGAAAATGAATCTAATGTGTATGCGAATATTTGTTAGACAAAAATTTTCCTACTGTCATCCAAAAAAATGCCTTGATAGTTTCTTCACCACAAGTAATGCACAATTAGTGGAGAAGAGTTTGAAAATCTGTGAATATATATCTGGAAAAGAAAATGCTCAGGAGTTCACAACCTTGGAGGTGGTAGAGGAATTTCCAAAAGTAAGGTAAAGGGTAAACACTTCACAAACATGGAGCTCTGGTGGCCTAATTAATTTCTGAGAAACTGCCTCTGAGTTTGGGCCCTTGAAATGTTTGTTGTTGTCAGGAGCTTTCGCTTCCTTTGTAGTGAGACCATCAAAGATCCGTCAGCATCTATGTGACCTGGATGACATGGTTCCTTATTTGCATTAGAACATGAGGCAGCAGTTCTGAATTCTCTCTTTGTAGGTAAACTGAGGCCACTGGGGTCTAAGTGTCTAACCATGTGGTCTGTGAAGCCATTTGGTCATACTTCACTTTTCGTGGTGTTTCTTACTGCTGCACTGGGAGTTTGGTATTGGCTTCACAAAATACAAAAAGAAAAACTGGGACACAGTGCTATAGAGAGTACTCTCACGTGTAGTGGGTGAGGGTTTGCAGGAGAATGCACCAACCAGGCTTCTATCCCCAAAAGCTTGCACCCATGTCCATATCAACCTGATTCTGAATATTGCCCTGAAACCTCTCCATATAATAAGGTCCCTTAACTTGTATGGTTCTGCTGGCTGCACCATGTCAGTCACAAGGCATTTGGAAGCCAATGGCAGATCCATATGGCCCCACGACAGATGTTTTATCATCAACCTGCCCACCACTGCTCTAGGCCAACTAGTCAGCAGGCCTCAACATTCTGGCATCTCTGTTCTCACCGTTTTCATGAAACCCAGTCAATCAATGCAATGTCTGGTACACTCGTGATCAGCAATAGACATCCAAAGATTCTCCAGTGCCACCTGTTCATAAGAATTTAAAAAATTTCATGGTATTTATGTAGCCAATTTTCAAAGATAAATTTGGAGGCACTGTGGCATTCAATTCATTCGGGAACCATGAAATGGTGAGGAAGCTCATTTCAATTAAAGCTCGGGAGAACTCTCAGAGGCAAGGCTTCCCAAAGAATGGCCAAAAGGTCACATTAAGCCAGGCCCATTGAGGTCTACAATTGAGGGCCATGTTTGTTTTGACTCTCAACTATGGCTTCCAAGTCTTTCTGAATAAAGTCATGTGATATCCTGGCTGAGATTCCCAGTGCTCTTTGAAAGCTATCCTGGGCCTAGATCTCAGTCTCCAAGGGCAACTCTCATGCGTGGCCTCCTAAAATCCCAACACAATTCATGCCAATACTTCTCTGAGATCTGTTCCAGAACTCAGTCTCTAAGGGGAATCACTCCAGAGTTCAAGCACAGGTGGACCCAGTCATCTCTTCCAACCACCACACAAATCACCACAATTAAACCAAAACACTCCCACATGGCCCTCATCTTCTTCAATTTAGAGACTCATCATAACCTCTGGCTGGAGGTTTCCATGAAGGGCGCAGCTTAAGACAGTGTCCAATATAAGCTCACATGCCCCTCATTTGCCTAAAGTCAGGGTGGCATGGAAACTCTTCCTGTGAAGCAGGAGTGATCAAATAGGCCTGCCAATAATACTGCTCTACTTCTCCAATTTGAGGCCTATTCTCTGTGGGGTATAGATTCTTTATGTGAATTGGGGTCATGAGAAAACTCAAGCAACTATGGGCTACCCTCTGCAGGGCTTTGAAGAATCCATTTGAGTGAGTCGAGGAGTTGGACCAAATGTTCTTTAGATATAGAGTTTTGATTAGAGAGTGAGTGTAAATGTCAGCATATGTGAACAGTCAGTCACAGTGATAAACTGGGGAAAATGTGTAGGAAAGCAGATATCAATAGAGACATTAGGAAATAAGGCAAAGTACAAAGTGAGTGATAGGATAAGACATTTTTAACAGGGTTCAGTTTCAATATATAATCTTAGGAAGAAACAAATATGTAGTCACCAATAGGAATGATATTTGAGATCATTAGTTAATCAGGGCATGGATGTTGTTAGTAATATATGCTCACTTTCAATATAGGCTTTGATACAATCATAAATGTGACCCTTGCATTTTGTTTCAGGAATATTACTGTGATGAAATGTATATGTATATCAGGTGACTACAGTATTTCTTCCACCATTTCTGAAAGCAATATTTTAAAGACTTAAAAATTAGTATTGGGGATACAAATAGGTATACCATCGGTCTACGAATATAGAGATGATGCCTTAATAGACCATACTGTGAATAAATAATATAACTGGTTCAAACGTTAAATAATGGATTGAATTGATATCTGAAAATATATAGGAAATCTTATATTGATATACATACATTCATTCCAACCAGTTATACATCTAATGGTAATATTAGCGTTATGGTTTATCATGAAGAGTGTGTGAGTTTGGCTTCAAAAGTGATTATGGAAATCAATAATACTGTGTTTGGAAAGAATCTCATGAAAAGAACAGTCAAGAAACATGGAGGAATACATGTGTTCTGAAGTAGGAAGTGATTGAAAGTGAACCAAATGCCTATAAATTTGTGAAATTGTGGATGAAAGGATATATCCTATAATGTCCCTAAACTGCAGAAATAGTAATGTACCAGTGTCTGAATAAAAATGAACTTCAAAATACACATCATGGTCCCATAGGTGTCTACTTACATTGATGTGAAACTGGTTCAGTCACTGTAGAAATATTACGAATTTTATACACCATTCACTTAATTTACTTTTCAGTACTAGGAAAAAATATGTATTTAAGGTGGATGAATATTTCTAAGAATAATTTTGTGAAAAGTTGATTATAAATCTACATACACACACATGAGTTTACTTAGGGAGTGTATAATAAGACATATATTTCATATTTTGAAAATCTTAAGAGTAGATATCTATATCTATATAGATAGATAGATAAATAGATAGATACACACATACACAGACATTAAAATGTAGCAATATATATGCCATTCGAAATTCATCATGAAATATATATCATCCACGTATCCAAAAATATTCATTTTACTGAACATTTATTTATACATAATATTGTTCATCCAGGAAATTCACCCATAGGTGGAAATTCCAGTTCCATCTGTATTTAGAGGGAGCGATCTCTTCTCACAACTTGTATCTTCCAAAATAAGCGATCTCACAAGAATGTACATGTGATACCAGGTAGAATTCTAAAAATGCATAAAAAAATACATTTGATGAATAGGCTACAGAGAAAGGGAGACAGAAATTTACATATGTGTTAACTTTAAAAACTCATGGAGAAGTATTACAATGAAAAGTTGACTAGATTTATAACACATACCATTGATAAAGCAGAAGGCAAGTCCAAGTATACACCATGCCTCCTATGAAAGGCCTGTATTTCTATTCTGTTAGGTTTCTTTTTCTCCATCATATTAGGTTTAGTAGTCAGAGTCTAGTAGGGTATGGGTTAGTGTCAGGGATTCAGTATTTCAAATGGAAAATAGGAAAATGAATCTAATATGTACGCAAATATGTGCTACACAAAAATCTTCCCACTCTCAGCCAGAACAATGCTTTGACATTACCTTCGCCCCCAAATAAGACACAATTAGTGGAGAAGAGTTAGAAAATCTGTGAATACATATGTGGAAAGGAAAATGCTCAGAACTTCACAAACTTGTAGGAGGTAGAACAGTTTACAAAAAGGGAGAGGGTAAACACTTCACAAACATGGAGCTCTGCTGGCCTAATGACTTTTTGAGAAACTGCCTCTGAGGTTGGAGAGTTGAAATATGTTTTTGTCAGGAGCTTTTGCTTCCTTTGTAGTGAGACCATCAATGCTGGGTCTCCATCTATGTGACCTGGATGACATGGTTCCTTATTTTCTAGTGGACATGAGGCAGCAGTGCTGAATTCTCTATTTGTAGGTAAACTTTGGCCACTGGGGTCTAAGTATCTAACCGTGTTGTCTGTAAAGCCATTTGTTCATGCTCCACTTTCGTGGTGTTTCTTACTGCTGCACTGTGAGTTTTGTATTGGCTTCATGAAATACAAGGAGTTCCACTGGGACACAGTGCTGGAGGATGTACTCTCATATGTGGTGGGTGAGGGTCTGCAGTAAAATGCACCAATGAGGCTTAAATCCCACATAGCTTTTCAACTCGACAATAGCCCCCTTATTCTGATCATTGGCAGGAATCCTCTCCATATAACAAGATGCCTTTACATAGAAGGGTCTGCTGGATGTACCATGTCAGTGACAAGTCATTTCTAAGCCAATGCCAGATCCACGTGGACCCACAACTGATGTTTTTTCACACACCTACACTCCACTGCTTTATGCCCACTAGTCTGCAGGCTCCAACTTACTGGCATCTATGTTCTACAGCATTTTCATGAAACACAGTCAATTAAGGCACTGTCTGGTACAATCATGATTAGCAACAGGACATCCAAATGTTCTCCAGTGCCACCTGGTCATGGTAATTTCAAAAAATTCATGGTATATATCTAGATATTTTTCAATAATGAAGTTGGAGGCAGTGTGGGATTCAATTTATACAGGAACCAATAAATGGTTAGGAATCTCATTTCAATGAAAGCTCTGGTGAACTCTCACAGGCAAGGCTTCCCAAAGAGTGGGCAAAAGGTCTCATGAAGCCAGGCCCATTGAGGTCTACAATGTGAGTTGCATGTGTGTTTTGTCTCTCAACTATGGCTGGAATCTTTCAGAATAAAATCTTGTGATATCCTGGCTTAGATTCCCAGTGCTCTGTGTAAAGTCACCCTGGGCCAAGATCTCAGATTCCAATGGTGAATCTCATGTGTGGCCTCCTGAAATCCCAACACAATTCATGGCAATACTTCTCTGAGGTCAGTTACACAACTCAGTCTCTAAGGGGAATCACAACAGAGTTCAAGCCCAGGTGGACCCAGGCATCTCTTCCAATTGCTACACAAATGATGACAATTAAAACCAAAACACTCTCACACGGCCCTCTTCATCTTTTATATAGACACTAATCATAACCTCTAGCTGGAGGTTTCCATGAGGGGCACAGCCCAAGACAGTGTCAAAAATAAACTCCCTTGCCCCTCATTTGCCTAAAGTCAGGGTGGCCTGGACAACGTTAGTGTGAAACAGAAGTGATCAAATAGGCCTGCCGTTAATACTACTCCACTTCTCAAATTTGAGGCATACTGACTGTGGGGTATAGATTTTTAGTGTGAATTGGAGTTATAAGAAAACCCAAGCACCTATTGTCTCCCCTCTGCAGCCCTTTGAAGAACTTATTTGACACAAATGATCCCTATTCTCACTTGATGGAGGTCAGGAATCTTACAGAGGAAGGCGAGAGGCATCATCCACAATCACTGATCTTTTTTCCATTTAGGTTTTGGATGCCCACATGGGATCTTTCTTTAGATTCATCAGGTGCTGAAAATCTAAACCACAGGCTCACACAGGGCCAAGAGGCTGATTCAGACACATCCATTTCCAAAGCTATGTAGCAAAGAGCCACAGGTGATGCCCATTCATTTCCATTTTAAAACTGTTTTCTTCAGGCTTCACAAAGGGGTGGCCTTAGGCAAAGACCTTTCTGACATTCAGAGCAACAGAACAATAGGTAATCAAAAGGCCCCAAGCAGGGTTTCTCCACGGAGACTTTCCTGGTTACTCTGATATATGAGTTTTCTGAGATGCTCGCCATTCCCTTCAGCTATCCAGTACATGGCCATGTCACAGAGCTTGGAGGTGGTACATATCTTGTACAAAAATACATGATACTAATCTTGAGAGTGGCCAGAAGTCATGAAAAAATGGAAAATTAGGTAGATAGCCGGTGTTGCCCATGGATAAGGCAAGCCTCAGTCCATTCATTAATTGGAAAGGATGCATGCTGGGAAGCTTTCTACTAGACAGGACACAACCAATGAGCTATTTTTTTTCTAATATCTACAAAGAAAAATACAGTGGGATACACAGACATAGAAACAGTCTCCTTGTCAAATGACTTACTGGAAACAGTCCACTCCAAACCAAACAAACCTCCTTTTTTACCTATTCTCAGAACATGAGAAAAAAACCACAAACACAAACCAACACCCACAAATGCAACTTTTTCCCACAAGTAGGTCTGTCACCATCTGGAGTGTCCTCTGACTGGTAGGCCATATGATGTTCCCCAGAAATGGACTTTCTGTCTCACATCTGGTCTCCTTGGTCAACTCTGTGAAGTTGTCAGGAGGCAGTGGTGAGCCAATTCCTGTCCTCTCAGGAAAGACCCCTCTTCAGAGCTTTCTTGGTATTTGGCAACCCTTACATCAGTAGGTACCAAGAAAGACTGACTCTGTCCTTAGTGAATCCAAACAAGTGAGCCCACTGCAACTGGGACTGGGACTGGCTCTGGGTGCCTGGCTTCCTGGATCACAAAATTCAGAGAGTTCCATCACCAAGGAAATGAGGTGAGGTCACTACCTTCAGGAAATAAATGAGGTCCCTGTCTTGGCCACCACTTTGTCCTAACAGTTGCGTCCTAGTGTCTCCTGACATGGAGGCTGCCCTACTTCGTGGGATACATTCACATGTTACAATGGTATAGAAACCATAGTCACCTGGGAACAGCTCTCCACACAGGCCTGCTTTGGTCCATCTTCCCTGCATTAAAAATAGAGAGGATGACTCAGACACATCCTTTCATCCTGACCATGTTGTTTGCCATGGAATATGACTTTTGTTCTCTCAGGTCTTTCATAGCTTCCAACATCTTCTCCAGGGATTATTTCTGCATGGATTTTGAGGTACTCAGCAGGTGGAAGATCTCCTAACTTCCTGTATTGTAATATCAACTTTATCCCTCCTCTTCTGTAAAGTGAGATTGAGGGAACATTGTATGGTTAGGGTTAATAGCATGTTCCATTTGGCTTAGGAATCATTCTGCTGGATGAATAATGGTATTGGGAACCAGCAATATTTAAAAGAATATAGAGGTAAAATATAAGTATGAAAACAGAAATCTAGGTAATATTTTAAGCCCAGGAGGATTTGGGCCCTTGATTGGGATCCTTAGCTTGAGTAATGTTTTGCACCGAGGTCTCAGTTAAATCGATATACAATGGCATAAGACCCTGTACCTCAGATGATTGAATGTAGAAGAGAACATCCAGTGAAAAAGGGATAGTGTGTAGGATTAGAAAGATAGTCAGTAGGTTTAGGAGGAAGAGTGAGTCTAGGATTTGGACCAAAAGTTCTTTAGCAATAGGTTTCGGTTAGAGAGTGAATATTAATGGCACCATATGTGAAAAGTCGGGCACAATGATGAACTGGGAAAAAATATGTAGGAAAGCAGACATCAATAGAGACATTAGGAAATCAGGCAAAGTATAACGTGAGTGATAGGATTTGACATTTTCAACAGGGTTGAGGTTGAATACATAATCTTAAAAAGAAACAAAAATGTAGTCACCAATTGGATTGACATTTGAGAGCATTAGGCAAACTGGGCATGGATGTTTTTAGTAATCCATGTTCACATTCCATTGAGGCTTTATTGCAATCATAACGGTGACCTTTGCATTTTGTGTCCAGAATATTACTGTGATAATATGTATATGTAGATCAGGTGACATGAGTATTTCTTCCACCTTTTCTGGGAGCAAAATTTGAAAACATATGAATTAGTACTGGGGATACTAATACGTTTACCCTGTGTTGATGAATATAGAGATGATGCATTAATAGACCATACTGTGAAAAAATTATATGACTGGTTCCAAATTTAAATAATGGATTGTTTTAATATCTGAAAATATAGAGGAAATCATATATTGATATACGTACATTAATTCCAACCAGTTATATATCTAATGGTATTATTAGGGTTACCGTTTATCATGAATAGTGTGTGAGTTTTGCTTCAAAAATGATTATTCAATCGAAAAAAACGTGTTTAGAAAGAAGTCCAGTGAAAAGACCCGTCAAGAAACATGAAGGAATATATGTGTTCCGAAGGAGGAAGTGATTGAAAGTGAACCAAATATTTATAAATTTGTGAACTTGTGAATGAAAGGATATATTTTATGATGTCCATTAACTGAATAAATAATAACGTACCAAGTTTGAATAAAAATGAACTTTAACAAACACATCATATCAAATAGGAATGTATTTGCATTGATGTTAAACTTGGTCAGTTACTCTAGAAATATTAGGATTTGTAAGAACCCTTCCCTGAAGTTAGTTTTCAGTACTAGGAAACAAATATGTATGTCAGTGGATGTATATTTCTGAGAATAAACTTGTTAAAAGTTAATTATAAATCCACATATATGAATATGAATGAATTCAGGCGGTGTATAAGAAGACATATATTTCATATTTTGGAAAATCTGGAGACTATATATTATATATATATATATATATATATATATATATATATATATACATACACACAAACACACACACACATTATAATGTCACAATATATATGTCAATCGAAATTCATCATGAAAAATAACTCATCCGCATATCCCAAAATATTCATTTTACTGAACATGGATGTATGTAGAATGTTGTTCATCTAGGAAGCTCACCCATGGGTTGAATTTTCTGTACCAACAGCATTTAGGAGGAGTGATCTCTTCTCACAAATAGTATCTGCCAAGTCAGCCACCTCACAAGAATGTACGTGTGAAACCAGGTAGGATTCTATTTGTGCATATAAAAATACATGTGCTTAATAGGCTACAGAGAAAGGGAGACAGGAATTCATATATTTCTTAACTTTAAAAACACATGGAATAGTGTGTAGTGTCCCTCTTTATCCCTTTTGATTAACTTTGGCTTAAAAAAAAGAATTTTATTGAGAATTTTTGTATATATGTTTGTCAGGAATATTGCTCTGAAGTTTTCTTTCCTTGATGTGTCTTTGTCTGATTTTGGTATGTGAGTGATACTAGCCTCATGAAATGAGTTTGGAGGAGTTCCATGCTTTTCTATTTTATGGAATAATTTGAGGAGTATTGTGATGAATGCTTCTTTGAAGGTCTTGTAGAACTTGACTGAGAATCTGTCTGTTCCTGGGCTTTGCATGATTGGTAGGCTGTTGACAGCAACTTCTATTTCATTGCTTGAAATTGATTTGTTTAAATTGTTCATGTCCTACTAATTCAGTTTGGGTATATCTCTAAAATTTTATTGATGTCATCATGGTATTTTAATTTATTAGAGTATAAATTTTCAAATTAGTTTTCAATTATTCTCTGTATTTTAGTTGTGTACTCTGTAAAAGTTCTTTTACGATCCTTAATTTTAGTAATTTGAGGTTTTTTTTCTTCATTAGCTTGGTTAAGGATGTGTCAATTTTATATAGTTTTCGAAGATTAAATTTTGTTTTGTGTCAAAAAAAAATAACATATGGAAAAGTATTTCAGCAAATTGAATAGATTTATAACTCCTACCTTATATCATGCAAAAGGCAAGTCCAACTATACACCATGTCCCTTCTGAAATGCTTGTATTTCTATTCTGTTTGGAATAATTTTCTCCATTATATTAGTATTAGTAGTCAGAGTCTAGTAGGGTATATGAATGTTTCTGAGAATAATCTTGAGAAAAGATGATTATAAATACACATTCATGAATATGAAAAATTTAGGAAGTGCAAAATAAGACAAAAATATTCCATATTTTCAAAAATTTGGAGAGTATATTTATATCTATCTATATCTATATCTATATCTATATCTATATACACACACAAACACACACACACACAACACTCACAGACATTAAAAAGTACCAATATAAATGCCAATAGAAATTCATCAGTAAATATATATCATCCACAGATGCAAAAATATTTATTTTACTGAACATGAGTTTATGTATAATGTTGTTCTACTAGGATGCTCTCCTATAGGTTGAATTTTCATTTAAAACAGTTTTAGGAGGAGTGAACTCTTCTCACAATTTGTATCTGCCAAGACAGCCACCTCACAAAAATGTACGTGTGATACCTGGTAGGATTCTATATATGCATATGAATATACATGTGTGAATAGGCTACAGAAAAGGGAAACAAGAATTCACATATTTGTTAAATTTAAAAACACATGGAGAATATTTCCATTAAAATTTGACTAGATTTATAACACCTACCTTATATAATGCAAATGTCAAGTCCAACTATACAACATGTCTCCTCTGAAGTGCTTGTATTTCTATTGTGTTGGGTTAATTTTTCCCATTATAATAGGATGAATAGTCTGAGTCTACTAGGTATGGGTTAGTTTCAGGGATTCAGTATTTGAATGGAAAATTGGAAAATGAATCCAATGTGTATGTAAATATATGCTGCACAAATATCCTCCCGCTCTCATCCAGAACAATGCCTTGATATTACCTTCACCCCAAGTAAGACGCAATTAGAGGAGAAGAGTTACAAAATCAGTGAATACATATCTGGAATGGAAAATGCTCAGGTAGTTCACAACCATTGAGGTGGTAGAGGAGTTTCCAAAACTAAGGGACAGGGTAAACACTCCACAAACATGGAGCTCTGCTGGCCTAAAAACTTTTTGAGAAACTGCGTCTGAGCTTCCGCAATTGAAATATATGTTGTTTTCAGATGATTTGGCTTCCTTTGTAGTGAGACCATCAAAGCTGGGTCTGCATCTATGTGACCTGGAGGACATGGTTTCTTATTTTCCAATGAACAAGATGAAGCAGTGCTGAATCCTCTCTTTGTAGGTAATCTGAGGCCACTGGGGACTAAGTGTCTCCCCGTGTGGACTGTGAAGCCATTAGGTCCTCCACCACTTTTTGTGGTGTTTTTCCTGCTGCACTGTGAGTTTGGTATTTGTTTCACGAAATACTAGGAGCTAAACTGAGACACAGTGCTGCAGGGAGTTGTGTCACTTGTGGTGGGTCAGGGTCTGCAAGAGAATGCACCAACTAGGCTTCTATCTCTCACAGCTTGCCCCATTGCCCCCTTGTCCATATCAACCTGATTCTTCATTTTCCCCTGAAAACTCTCCATATAACAAGATGCCTTTACATATAAGGGTCTGCTGGCTGCACCATGTCAGTTACAAGCCATTTGGAATCCAATGGTAGATCCACATGGCCCTACCACGGATGTTGTATCAAACACCTCCCCACCACTGCTCTAGACCCACTACTCAACAGGCTCCAACTTACTGGCATCTCTGTTCTACACCATTTTCATGAAACTCAGTAAATCAAGGCACTGTCTGGTATACTCATGAACAGTAACAGGACATCCAATATTTCTCCAGTGCCACCTGGTCATAGGAATTTCAAAAATTTCATGGTATTAATCTATCCATTTCTCGAGCATGAAGTTGGAGGCACTGTGGATTTCAATTCATGCAGCAAACATTAAATGGTGAGGAAGCTCATTTCAATGAATTCTCTGGAGAACTCTCACAGGCAAGGCTTCCCAAAGAGTGGACAAAAGGTCACATTAGGCCAGGCCCATTGAGGTCTACAATGTGAGGTCCATGTGTGTTTTGACTCTCAACTATGGCTGCCATTTCTTTAAGAATAAAATCATGTGATATCCTTGATGAGTTTCCCAGGCCTCTGTGGAAATCCACCCGGGGCCTAGGTCTCAGTTTCCAAGAGCGACTTTCATGTGTGGCCTCTTAAAATCCCAACAAAATTCATGGCAATGCTTCTCTGAGTTCAGTTCCAAAACCCAGTCTCTAAGGGGAATCACACCAGAGTCCAAGCCACGTGGACACAGTCATTTCTTCCAACTGTCACACAAATGACCAAAATTAAAACCGAAACACTCCCACATGGCCCTCATCTTATTCCATATAGGCAATCATCTTAACCTCTGCCTGGAGGTTTCCATGAGGGGCGCAGCCCAAGACAGTGTCCAAAATCAGCTCGTTTGCCCCTCATTTGCCTAACGTCAGGATAGCCTGGACACAGTTTCTGTGAACCAGGAGTGAACAAATAAGCCTGCCATTAATACTTCTGTGTTCCTCCAATTCGAGGCCTACTGATTTTAGATATCGATTCTTTAGGTGATTTAGAGTCATGCAAAAACACAAGCACCTCTGCAGGGCTTTGAAGAACTCATTTGACCCAAAGAATCCCTATTCTCATTTGATGGAGTGCAGGAACCTAACAGAGGAAGGCAAGAGACTTCATCCACAATGAATGATATTTTTTGCCATTTTGGTTTTGGAAGCTCACATGGGATCATTCTTAAGATCCATCAGGTGCTGAGAATCTAAGTCACAGCCACACACAGGTCCAAGAGGCTGATAAAGACACATCCCTTTCGAAAGCAATTAAGCAAGAGCCACAGGTGAGGCCCATTCATTTCCATTTGAAAACTGTTTTCTTCAGGCTTCACAAAGGGGTGGCCTGAGCAAAGACCTTCCTGACATTCAGTGCAACACAACAATAAGTAAGCAAAAGGCCCAAAGCAGGGTTTCTGCACTGAGACTATCCTGGTCACACTGATATCTGAGTTTTCTGAGATGCTCGCCATTCTCTTCAGCTATTCAGTACATGGTCATGTCACAGAGCTTGGAGTTGGTACATATTTAGGACACAAATCCATGAGCCTATTCTGGAGAGTGACCAGAATTCAGGAAGAAAACAACAACTTAGAAAGATAGCAGGTGTTGCACATCGATAAGACAAGCTTCAGTCCATTCATATATTGGGCAGGATGAATTATGGGAAGATTTATACTAGACAGGACACATCCATTAATGCATTCTCTTTTCTAATGTCTACAACAACGGACACAGTGGGATACACAGAAACAGAAACACTCGCCGTGTCAAATGACTTACTAGAAACTGTCCAGTCCAAACCAAACAAACCGCCTTTCCTATCTATTCTCAGAACATGAGACAAAACAACAAACCCACACCCACTCCCACAAAGGCACCTCCTTCCCCCAAGTAGGTCTGTGACTATCCGGAGTGTCCTCTGACCAGTGGGACATACAATGTTCCCCCGAAATGGCCTGTCTTCTCTCAGATTGTGTTTCCTTGAACAACTCTGTGAAGATGTCAGGAAAAAGTGGTTAGCCACTACCTGTTTTCTCAGAAATGGTCCACCTTCAGAGCTCTCCTGACATTTGGCCATTCTCACATCATTAGGTACCAAGAAAATTGACTCTGTCCTTTGGAAATCCAAACAAGTGAGCCCACTGGGACTTTGACTGGGACTGCATCTGGGTGCCTGGCTTCTTGGATACCAAGTTCAGGGAGTTCCATCACCAAGGAAATGAGGTATGTCACATTCTTTGGAACTGAATGAGGTCACTGCCTTGGCAACCACTTTGTCCTAACAGTTGCTTCCAAGGGTAACATAAGATGGAGGTTGCCCCTACTTCCTCTGACACTTTCATAAGGTAGAATGTATATCAACCATTGGCACCCGGGAACAGCTCTCCACCCAGGCCTGGTTTGGTCCATGTTCTCTACAATAAGAAGAGAGAGGCCGATTCAGACACATCCCTTAATCCTGACCAGGTTGTTTGCCATGGAAGATGACTTTTGCTCTCTCAGGTGCTTCATACCTGCTTACAACTTCTCCAGGTATGATTTGTGCATGGACATTTGAGGTTCTCTTCATGTGGAAGGTCCCCAACTCTCCTGTATTGTAAGAACCACTCTGTCCCTGCTCTTCTGTAAAATGATTGAGGGAACAGTGTATACTGGGGGTTAAAAACAGGTTTGATTTTGGTTACGTATGACTCTGTGCGATGAATAATGGTATTGGGAACCTGAAATATTTACAAGAATATTGAGGTGAAATATAAGTGTAAAAAGAGAAATCTAGGTATGATTTGAAGCCCAGAAAGGTTTTGCCCTTGATTGGGATACTTAGCTTTGAATTATGTTCTGCAAAGATGTCTCAGATAATTCGATATACAATGGCATAGGACTTTGTACATTGGATGATTTAAATTAGAAGAGAACATCCAGTCAAAAAGGGATATTCAGTATGATTAGGAAGATAGTCGGTAGGTTTAGGAAGAACAGTGAGTATAGGATTTGGACCAAAAGTTCTTTAGCAATACACTTTTGGTTATAGAGTGAATGTAAATGTCAGCTCATATGAAGAGTCAGTCACTATGTTGAACTGGGGAAAATATGTAGAAAAGCAGATATCAATAGAAACATTACGAAATCAGGCAAATTATAAAGTGAGTGATAGAATTGGACATTTTCAACAGGGTTGGGTTTGAATATATAAATTAGGAAAAAACAAAAATGTAGTCACCAATAGGATTGACAATTGACAGCATTAGGCAACCTGGACACGGATGTTTTTAGAAATCCATGTTCACCTTCCATTTAGGTTTTGGTACAATCATAAGTGTGACCTTTCCATTTTTGTCCAGAATATTATTGTGATAATGAGGTGACATGAGTATTTCTTTCACCATTTCTGGGAGCAATATATTGAAGATGTAAAATAAGAATCGGGGTACAAAGAGTTGTACCCTGTTTCTATGAACATAGAGAAAAAGCATGAATAGACCATACTGTGAATAAATAATATAACTTTTTTGAACTTTAAATAATGAATTGAACTGATATCTGAAAAATTAAAGGAAATCGTATATTGATATACAATCATTCATTCCAACCAGTGATATATCTAATGGAAATATTAGTGTTTTGGTTTATCATGAAGAGTGTGTGAGGTTTGCTTAAAAATGATTATGGAAATTCAAAATAATGTGTATGGAAAGAAGTCTCATGAAAAGAACAGTCAAGAAACCCTGACAATACATGTGTTCAGAAGCAAGAAGTGATTAAAGTTGAAACAAATGCCTATTAATTTGTGAACTTGTGGATGAAATGTATATCCTATGATGTGCAAAAACTGAAGAAACAATAATGTACCAGTTTCGAATACAAATGAATGACAAATTACATATCATGTCCCATAGGAGTCTACTTGCATTGATGTTAGACTGGGTCAGTTACTGTAGAATAATTAGGATTTGTATGCACCATTCACTGAAGTTAGTTTTCAGTACTAGGAAACAAATATGTATTTCAGGTGGATGAATATTTCTGATTATAATCTTGTGAAAAGTGGATAACAAATCCACATACATGAACATGAATGAATTTAGAGAGTGTATATTAGACATATATATTTCATATTTTGAAAAATTTGGAGAGTATATCTATATCTATATCTACACACACACACACACACACACACACACACACAACACTTACAGACATTAAAAAGTGCCAATATAAATGCGAATCGAAATTCATCAGTAAATATATATCATCCACAGATGCAAACATATTTATTTTACTGAACATGAGTTTATGTATAATGTTGTTCTACTCGGACGCTCTCCTATAGGTTGAATTTTCATTTCCAACAGCATTTAGGAGGAGTGAACTCTTCTCACAATTTGTATCTGCCAAGACAGCCACCTCACAAAAATGTACGTGTGATACCTGGTAGGATTCTATATATGCATATAAATATACTTGTGTGAATAGGCTACAGAAAAGGGAAACAAGCATTCACATATTTGTTAAGTTTAAAAACACATGGAGAATATTTCCATTAAAATTTGACTAGATTTATATCTCCTAACTAATATAATGCAAATGTCACGTCCAACTATACAACATGTTTCCTCTGAAGTGCTTGTATTTCTATTGTGTTGGGTTAATTTTCCCCATTATATTAGGATGAACAGTCTGAGTCTACTGGGTATGGGTTAGTGTCAGGGATTCAGTACTTCGAATGGAAAATTGGAAAATGAATCCAATGTGTATGTAAATATATGCTGCACAAATATCCTCCCGCTCTCATCCAGAAGAATGCCTTGACATTACCTTCACCCCAAGAAAGACAGAATTAGAGGAGAAGAGTTACAAAATCAGTGAATACATATCTGGAATGTAAAATGCTCAGGAGCTCACAACCTTGGAGGTGGTAGAGGAGTTTCCAAAACTAAGGGACAGGGTAAACACTCCACAAACATGGAGCTCTGCTGGCCTAAAAACTTTTTGATAAACTGCCTCTGAGCTTCCGCACTTGAATTATATGTTGTTTTCAAGAGATTTGGCTTCCTTTGTAGTGAGACCATCAAAGCTGGGTCTGCATCTATGTGACCTGGAGGACATGGTTTCTTATTTTCCAATGAACAAGATGAAGCAGTGCTGAATCCTCTCTTTGTAGGTAAACTGAGGCCACTGAAGACAAATTGTGTCCCCGTGTGGACACTGAAGCCATTTGGTCCTCCTCCACATTTTGTGGTTATTTTTCTGCTGCACTGTGAGTTTGGTATTTGTTTCCCGAAATACTAGGAGCTAAACTGGGACACAGTGCTGGAGGGAGTTCTGTCACGTGTGGTGGGTCAGGGTCTACAAGAGAATGCACCAAATAGGCTTCTATCTCTCACAGCTTGCCCCATTGCCCCAATGTCCATATGAACCTGATTCTTCATTTTCCTCTGAAAACTCTCCATATAACAAGATGCCTTTACATATAAGGGTCTGCTGCCTGCACCATGTCAGTTACAACCAGTGGAATCCAATGGTAGATCCACATGGCACTACCACGGATGTTTTATCAAACACCTCCCCACCACTGCTCTACACCCACTACTCAGCAGGCTCCAACTTACTGGCATCTCTGTTCTACACCATTTTCATGAAACTCAGTAAATCAAGGCACTGTCTGGTATACTCATAATCAGCAACAGGACATCCAATGTTTCTCCAGTGCCACCTGGTCATAGGAATTTCAAAAATTTCATGGTATTTATCTAGCCATTTTTCAAGCATGAAGTTGGAGGCAATGGGGGTTTCCATTCATTCAGCAAACATTAAATGGTGAGGAAGCTCATTTCAATGAATTCTCTGGGGAACTCTCACAGGCAAGGCTTCCCAAAGAGTGGAAAAAGGTCACATTAGGCCAGGCCCATTGAGGTCTACAATGTGAGGTCCATGTGTGTTTTGACTCTAAACTATGGCTGCCATTTCTTTAAGAATAAAATCATGTGATATCCTTGCTGAAATTCCCAGGCCTCTGTGGAAATCCACCCGGGGCCTAGGTCTCAGTTTCCAAGAGTGACTTTCATGCGTGGCCTCTTAAAATTCCAACAAAATTCATGGCAATGCTTCTCTGAGTTCAGTTCCAAAACCCAGTCTCTAAGGGGAATGACACCAGATTTCAAGCCCACGTACACCCAGTCATTTTTTCCAATGCCACACAAATGACCAAAATTAAAACCAAAACACTCCCACATGGCCCTCATCTTATTCCATATAGTCAATCATCTTAACCTCTGGCTGGAGGTTTCCATTAGGGGCGCAGCCCAAGACAGTGTCCAAAATCAGCTCGTTTGCCCCTCATTTGCCTAAAGTCAGGGTAGCCTGGAAACCGTTTCTGTGAAAGAGGAGTGAACAAATAAGCCTGCCGTTAATACTTCTGTGTTTCTCCAATTTGAGGCCTACTGAATTTAGGTATCGATTCTTTAGGTGATTTCGAGTCATGCGAAAACACAAGCACCTCTGCAGGGCTTTGAAGAACTCATTTGACCCAAAGAATCCCTATTCTCATTTGATGGAGTGCAGGAACCTAACAGAGGAAAGCAAGAGACTTCATTCACAATGAATGATATTTTTTGCCATTTTGGGTTTGGAAGCTCACATGGGATCATTCTTAAGATCCATCAGGTGCTGAGAATCTAAGTCACAGCCACACACAGATCCAAGAGTCTGATAAAGACACATCCCTTTCCAAAGCAATTAAGCAAAGAGACACAGGGGAGGCCCATTCATTTCCATTTGAAAACTGTTTTCTTCAGGCTTCACAAAGGGGTGGCCTGAGGCAAAGACCTTCCTGACATTCAGTGCAACACAACAATAAGTAAGCAAAAGGCCCAAAGCAGGGTTTCTGCACTGAGACTTTCCTGGTCACACTGATATCTGAGTTTTCTGAGATGCTCGCCATTCTGTTCAGCTATCCAGTATGTGGCCATGTCACAGAGCTTGGAGGTGGTACCATTTTGGACACAAATCCATGAGCCTATTCTGGAGAGTGGCCAGAATTCGGGAAGAAAACAACAACTTAGAAAGATAGCAGATGTTGCACATCGATAAGACAAGCTGCAGTCCATTTATATATTGGCAGGATGAATTATGGGAATATTTATACTAGACAGGACACATCCATTAATGCATTCTCTTTCCTAATGTCTACAACAATGGACACAGTGGAATACACAGAAACAGAAACACTCGCCGTGTCAAATGACTTACTAGAAACTGTCCACTCCAAACCAAACAAACCTACTTTCCTATCTATTCTCAGAACATGAGACAAAACAACAAACCCACACGCACTCCCACAAAGGCACCTCCTTCCCCCAAGTAGGTCTGTGACTATCTGGGGTGTCCTCTGACTGGTGGGCCATACTATGTTCCCCCGAAATGTCCTGTCTTCTCTCCGATCTTGTTTCCTTGAACAACTCTGTGAAGAAGTCAGGAAAAAGTGGTTAGCCACTACCTGTTTTCTCAGGAAAGGTCCATCTTCAGAGCTCTCCTGGCATTTGGCCTTCCTCACATCATTAGGTACCAAGAAAACTGACTCTGTCCTTGGTAAATCCAAACAAGTGAGCCCACTGGGACTGGGACTGGGACTGCCTCTGGCTGCCTGGCTTCTTGGATACCAAGTTCAGAGAGTTCCATCACCAAGGAACTGAGGTATGTCACATTCTTTGGAACTGAATGAGGTCACTGCCTTGGCAACCACTTTGTCCTAACAGTTGCTTCCAAGGGTAACATAAGATGGAGTTTGCCCCTACTTCCTCTGACACTTTCATAAGGTAGAATGTATATCAACCATTGGCACCCGGGAACAGCTCTCCACCCAGGCCTGGTTTGGTCCATGTTCTCTACAATAAGAAGAGAGAGGCCGATTCAGACACATCCCTTAATCCTGACCAGGTTGTTTGCCATGGAAGATGACTTTTGCTCTCTCAGGTGCTTCATACCTGCTTACAACTTCTCCAGGTATGATTTGTGCATGGACATTTGAGGTTCTCTTCATGTGGAAGGTCCCCAACTCTCCTCTATTGTAAGAACCACTCTGTCCCTGCTCTTCTGTAAAATGATTGAGGGAACAGTGTATACTGGGGGTTAAAAACAGGTTTGATTTTGGTTACGTATGACTCTGTGCGATGAATAATGGTATTGGGAACCTGAAATATTTACAAGAATATTGAGGTGAAATATAAGTATGAAAACAGAAATCTAGGTATGATTTGAAGCCCAGAAGGGTTCTGCCCTTTATTGGGATACTGAACTTTGAATTATGTTCTGCAAATTTGTCTCAGATAATTTGATATACAATGGCATAGGACCTTGTACATTGGATGATTGAATTTAGAAGAGAACATCTAGTCAAAAAGGGATATTCAGTAGGATTAGAAAGATAGTCAGTAGGTTTCGGAAGAAGAGTGAGTATAGGATTTGGACCAAAAGTTCTTTAGCAATAGACTTTCAGTTATAGAGTGAAAGTATATTTCAGCACATATGAAGAGTCAGTCACTATGTTGAACTGGGGAAAATATGTAGAAAAGCAGATATCAATAGAAACATTACGAAATCAGGCAAAGTATAAAGTGAGTGATAGAATTAGACATTTTCAACAGGGTTGAGTTTGAATATATAAACTAGGAAAAAACAAAAATGTAGTCACCAATAGGATTGACTATTGACAGCATTAGGCAACCTGGACATGGATGTTTTTAGAAATCCATGTTCACTTTCCATTTAGGCTTTGGTACAATCATAAGTGTGACCTTTCCATTTTTTGTCCAGAATATTACTGTGATAATGAGGTGACATGAGTATTTCTTTCACCATTTCTGGGAGCAATGTATTGAAGATGTAAAATAGAATCGGGGGTAGAAAGAGGTGTACCCTGTTTCTATGAACATAGAGAAAAAGCATGAATAGACCATACTGTGAATAAATAATATAACTTTTTTGAACTTTAAATTAAGAATTGAACTGATATCTGAAAAATTAAAGTAAGTCGTATATTGATATACAATCATTCATTCCAACCAGTTATATATCTAATGGAAATATTAATGTTTTGGTTTATCATGAAGAGTGTGTGAGTTTTGCATCAAAATGACTATGGAAATTCAAAATAATGTGTTTGGAAAGAAGTCTCATGAAAAGACCATTCAAGAAACATTGACAATACATGTGTTCTGAAGCAAGAAGTGATTAAAGTTGAAACAAATGCCTATTAATTTGTGAACTGGTGGGTGAAATGTATATCCTATGATTTGCAAAAACTGAAGAAACAATAATGTACCAGTGTCGAATACAAATGAATGACAAATTACATATTATGTCCCATAGGAGTCTACTTGCATTGATGTTAGACTGGGTCAGTTACTGTAGAATAATTAGGATATGTATGCACCATTCACTGAAGTTAGTTTACAGTACTAGGAAACAAATATGTATTTCAGGTGCATGAATATTACTGATTATAATCTTGTGAAAAGTTGATTATAAATCCACATACATGAACATGAATGAATTTAGAGAGTGTATATTAGACACATATATTTCATATTTTGAAAAATTTGGAGAGTATATCTATATCTATATCTATATCTATACACACACACACACACACACACACACACACACAACACTCACAGACATTAAAAAGTACCAATATAAATGCCAATCGAAATTCACCAGTAAATATATGTCATCCAGAAATGCAAAAATATTTATTTTACTGAATATGACTTTATGTATAACGTTGTTCGACTAGGACGGTCTCCTATAGGTTGAATTTTTATTTCCAACAGCATTTAGGAAGAGTGAACTCTTCTCACAATTTGTATCTGCTAAGACAGCCACCTCACAAAATGTACGTGTGATACCTGCTAGGATTGTATATAAGCATATATATATACATGTGTGAATAGGCTAAAGAAAAGGGAAACAAGAATTCACATATTTGTTAAGTTTAAAAACACATGGAGAATATGTCCATTAAAATTTGAATACATTTATAACTCCTACCTTATATAATGCAAATGTCAAGTCCAACTATACAACATGTCTCCTCTGAAGTGCTTGTATTTCTATTGTGTTGGGTTAATTTTCCCCATTATATTAGGATGAATAGTCTGAGTCTACTAGGTATGGCTTACTGTCAGGAATTCAGCATTTCGAATGGAAAATTGGAAAATGAATCCAATGTGTATGTAAATATATGCTGCACAAATATCCTCCCGCTCTCATCCAGAAGAATGCCTTGACATTACCTTCACCCCAAGTAAGAAACAATTAGAGGAAAAGAGTTACAAAATCAGTGAATACATACCTGGAATGTAAAATGCTCAGGAGTTCACAACCTTGGAGGTGGTAGAGGAGTTTGCAAAACTAAGGGACAGGGTAAACACTCCACAAATATGGAGCTCTGCTGGCCTAAAAGCTTTTTGAGAAACTGCCTCTGAGCTTCCGCCCTTGAAATATATGTTGTTTTTAGGAGATTTGTCTTCCTTTGTAGTGAGACCATCAAAGCTGGATCTGCATCTATGTGACCCGGAGGACATGGTTTCTTATTTTCCAATGAACAAGATGAAGCAGTGCTGAATCCACTCTTTGTAGGTAAACTGAGGCCACTGGGGACAAAGTTTCTCCCAGTGTGGACTGTAAAGCCATTTGGTCCTCCTCCACTTTTTGTGGTTTTTTTGCTGCTGCACTGTGAGTTTGGTATTTGTTTCACGAAATACTAGGAGCTAATCTGGGACAGAGTGCTGGAGGGAGTTCTGTCACGTGTGGTGGGTCAGGGTCTGCTAGAGAATGCACCAAATAAGCTTCGATCTCTCACAGCTTGCCCCATTTCCCCCTTGTCCATATCAACCTGATTCTTAATTTTCCTCTGAAAACTCTGCATATAACAAGATGCTTTTACATATAAGGGTCTGCTGGCTGTACCACGTCAGTTACCAGCCATTTGGAATCCAATGGTAGATCCACATGGCCTTACCACGGATGTTTTATCAAACACCTTCCCACCACTGCTCTAGACCCACTACTCAGCAGGCTCCAACTTACTGCCATCCTATTCTACACCATTTTCATGAAACTCCATAAATCAAGGCACTGTCTGGTATACTCATGATCAGCAACAGGACATTCAATGTTTCTCCAGTGCCACCTGGTCATAGGAATTTCAAAAATTTCATGTATTTATCTAGCCATTTTTCAAGCATGAAGTTGGAGGCACTGTGGGTTTCAATTCATTCAGCAAACATTAAATGGTGAGGAAGCTCATTTCAATGAAATCTCTGGAGAACTCTCACAGGCAAGGCTTTCCAAAGAGTGGTCAAAAGGTCACATTAGGCCAGGCCCATTGAGGTCTACAATGTGAGGTCCATGTGTGTTTTGACTCTCAACTATGGCTGCCATTTCTTTAAGAATAAAATCATGTGATATCCTTGCTGAGATTCCCAGGCCTCTGTGGAAATCCACCCGGGGCCTAGGTCTCAATTTCCAAGAGCGACTTTCATGCGTGGCCTCTTGAAATCCTAACAAAATTCATGGCAATGCTTCTCTGAGTTCAGTTCTAAAACCCAGTCTCTAAGGGGAATCACACCAGAGTTCAAGCCCACGTGGACCCAGTCATTTTTTCCAATGCCACACAAATGACCAAAATTAAAACCGAAACACTCCCACATGGCCCTCATCTTATTCCATATAGTAACTCATCTTAACCTCTGTCTAGAGGTTTCCATGAGGGGCGCAGCCATAGACAGTGTCCAAAATCAGCTCGTTTTCCCCTCATTTGCCTAAAGTCAGGGTGGCCTGGACATCGTTTCTGTGAACCAGCAATGATCAAATAAGCCTGCCGTTAATTCTTCTGTGTTTCTCCAATTTGAGGCCTACTGATTTCAGGAATAGATTCTTTATGTGATTCAAAGTTATTCGAAAACCCAAACACCTCTGCAGAGATTTGAAGAACTCATTTGACCCAAAGAATCCCTATTCTCACTAGATGGATTTCAGGAACCTAACAGAGGAAGGCAAGAGACTTCATCCACAATGAATGATTTTTGCCCTTATGGTTTTGGATGCACGCATGGGATCATTCTTTAGATTCATCAGGTGCTGAGAATCTAAGTCACAGCCACACACATGGCCATGAGGCTGATTCAGACACATCCATTCTCAAAGCAATGAAGCCAGAAGCCACAGGTGATGCCCATTCATTTGTATTTGAAAACTGTTTTCTTCAGGTTTCACAAAGGGGTGGCCTGAGGCAAAGACCTTCCTGACATTCAGTGCAACACAACAATTAGTAAGCAAATTGCCCAAAGCAGGGTTTCTGCACTGAGACTTTCCTGGTCACACTGATATCTGAGTTTTCTGAAATGCTCGCCATTCTCTTCAGCTATCCATTACATGGACATGTCACAGAGCTTGGAGGTGGTACATATTTTGGACACAAAACCATGAGCCTCTTCTGGAGAATGGCCAGAATTCAGGAAGAAAACAGCATCTTAGAAAGATAGTAGGTGTTGCACATCGATAAGACAAGCTGCAGTCCATTCATATATTGGGCAGGATGAATTATGGGAAGACTTATACTAGACAGGACACATCAATTAATGCATTCTCTTTTTAATATCTACAAAAACGGACACATTGGGATACACCGAAACAGAAACACTCGCCTTGTCAAACAACTTACTAGAAACTGTCCACTACAAACCAAACAAACCGCCTTTCCTACCTATTCTCAGAACATGAGACAAAACAACAAACCCACACCCACTCCCACAAAGGCACCTCCTTACCCCAAGTAGGTCTGTGACTATCCGGAGTTTCCTCTGACTCCGGGCCATACTATGTTCCCCCTAAATGGCCTGTCTTCTCTCAGATCTTGTTTCCTGGTTCAACTCTGTGTAGTTGTCAGGAAAAAGTGGTTAGCCACTACCTGCTTTCTCAGGAAAGGTCCCTCTTTAGAGTTCTCCTGGCATTAGGCCATCCTCACATCAGTAGGTACCAAGAAAACTGACTCTGTCCTTGGTAAATCCAAACAAGTGAGCCCACTGGGACTGGGACTGGGACTGCCTCTGGCTGCCTGGCTTCTTGGATACAAATTTCAGAGAGTTCCATCACCAAGGAAATGAGGTATGTCACATTCTTTGAACTGAATGAGGTCACTGCCTTGGCAACCACTTTGTCCTAACTGTTGCTTCCAAGGGTCCCATGAGATGGAGGCTTCCCCTACTTCCTGTGACACTTTCACAAGGTAGAATGGTATATCAACCATAGGCACCCAGGAACAGCTCTCCACACAGGCCTGGTTTGGTCCATCTTCTCTACAATAAAAAGAGAGAGGCTGATTCAGACACATCCCTTCATCCTGACCAGGTTATTTGCCATGGAAGATGACTTTTGCTCACTCAGGTCCTTCATACCTGCCTACAACTTCTCCAGGTATCATTTCTGCATGGACCTTTGAGGTTCTCAGCAGGTGGAAGATCCCATAATTTCCTGTATTGTAAGAACCACTCTGTCCCTGCTTTTCTGTAAAATGAGATTGAGGGAACAGTGTGCGCTTAGGGTTAATAACAGGTTTGATTTGGGTTATGAATCATTCTGTGTGATGAATAATGGTATTGGGAACCTGTGATATTTACAAGAATATAGATGTGAAATAAAAGTATGAAAACAAAAATCTAGGTATGATTTGAAGCCCAGAAGGGTTTTCCCCTTGATTGTGATACTTAGCTTTGAATTATGTTCTGCAAAGATGTCTCAGATAATTCGATATACAAGGGAGTAGGACCTTGTACCTATGATGATTGAATTTAGAAGAGAACATCCAGGCAAAAAGTGATAATCGTTAGGATTAGGAAGATAGTCCATAGCTTTAGGAAGAAGAGTGAGTATAGGATTTGGACCAAAAGTTCTTTACCAGTAGGGTTTCGGTTATGGAGTGAATGTAGATGTCAGTACATATGAAGAGTCAGTCACTATGGTGAACTGGGGAAAATATGTAGAAAAGCAGATATCAATAGAATCATTACAAAATCAGGGAAAGTATAAAGTGAGTGATAGAATTAGTCATTTTCATCAGGGTTGAGTTTGAATATATAAATTAGATAGAAACAAATATGTAGTCACCAACAGGATTGACAATTGATAGCATTAGGCAACCTGGACATGGATGTTTTTAGTAATCTATGTTCACTTTCCATTTAGGCTTTGGTACAATCATAAGAGTGACCTTTCCATTTTTTTTCCAGAATATTACTGTGATAATGAGGTGACATGAGTATTTCGTTCACCATTTCTGGGAGCAATATATTGAATATTTAAAATTAGAATTGGGGGTACAAAGAGGTGTACCCTGTGTCTATGAACATAGAGATAAAGCATGAATAGAACATACTGTGACTAAATAATACAACTTTTTTGAACTTTAAATAATGAATTGAATTGATATCTGAAAAATTACATGAAATCATATATTGATACACAATCATTCATTCCAACCAGTTATATATCTCATGGAAATATTAGTGTTTTGGTTTATCATGAAGAGTGTGTGAGTTTTGCTTCAAAAGTGATTATGGAAATCTAAAATAATGTGTTTGGAAAGAAGTCTCATGAAAAGACCTGTCAAGAAACCCTGACAATACTTGTGTTCTGAAGCAAGAAGTGATTAAAGTTGAAACAAATGCCTATAAATTTGTGAACTTGTGTATGAAGTGTATAACTTAAAATGTGCAAAAACTGAAGAAATAATAATGTACCATTGTTGAATACATATGAACGTCAAATTACATATCATGTCCCATAGGAGTCTACTTGCATTGATGTTAGACTGGGTCAGTTTCTGTAGAATAATGAGGATTTGTATGCCCCATTCACTGAAGTTAGTTTTCAGTACTAGGAAACAATTATGTATTTCAGGTGGATGAATATTTCTGATTATAATCTTGAGAAAAGTTGATTATAAATCCACATACATGAACATGAATGAATTTAGAGGGTTTACATTAGACACATATATTTTATATTTTGAAACATCTGCAGAGTGTACAGATATATTATACACACACACACAAAAAAACACTCACATACATTTAATAGTAGCAATGTATATGCCAATCGAAATTCATCAGTAAATATATATCATCCACAGATGCAAAAATATTTATTTTACTGAACATGAATTTATGCATAATGTTCTTCTACTAGGAAGCTCCCCTATAGGTTGAATTTTCAGTTCCAACAGCGTTTAGGAGGAGTGAACTCTTCTCACAGTTTGTATATGCCAAGTCAGCCACCTCAAAAATGTACGTGTGATACCTGGTAGGATTCTATATGTGCATATAAATATACAAGTGTGAATAGGCTAAAGAGAAAGGGAAACAAGAATTCTCGTATTTTTTAAGTTTAAAAACTCAGGGAGAACTTCTTCGATTAAAAATTGACTAGATTTATAACTTTTACCTTATATAATGCAAAACGCAAGTCCAACTATACAACATGCCTCCAATGAATTGCTTGTATTTCTATAGGTTTGGCTTATTTTTCTCTATCATATTAGGATGAGTTGTCTGAGTCTAGTAGGTATGGGTTAGTGTCAGGGATTCAATATTTCAAAATGAAAATTGGAAAATGAATCCAATTTGTATGCATATATATGCTGCACAAATATCCTCCCACTCTCATCCAGAACAATGCCTTGACATTACCTTCACCCCAAGTAAGACACAATTAGAGGAGAAGAGTTAGAAAATCAGTGAACACATATCTGGAATGGAAAATGCTCAGGAGTTCACAACCTTGGAGGTTGTAGAGGAGTTTCCAAAAGCAAGGGATAGGGTAAACACTCCACAAACATGGAGCTCTGCTGGCCTAAAAGCTTTTTGAGAAACTGCCTCTGAGATAGGGCACTTGAAATATATGTTGTTTTCAGGAGATTTGGCTTTCTTTTTAGTTTGACCATCAAAGCTGAGTCTGCATCTATAAGACCTGGAAGACATTGTTTCTGATTTTTCAATGAACATGAGGCAGCAGTGCTGATATTTTTCTTTTAAAGTAAACTGTGGCCTCTGGGGTCTAAGTGTCTCCCCGTTGAACTGTGAAGCCATTTGACCCTCCTACACTTTTTGTGGGGTTTTTGCTGCTGCACTGGTAGTTTGGTATTTGCTTCATAAAATAGAAGGAGTTCAACTGGGACACAGTGCAGGAGGGAGTTCTATCACGTGTGGTGGGTCAGGGACAGCAGAAAAATGCACCAACCAATCTTCTATCCCTCAAAGCTTGCCCCATTGCATCCTTGTCCATAGCAACCTGATTCTGAACATTGCCCTGAATCCTCTCCATATAACAAGATGCCTTTACTTATAAGGGTCTGCTGGCTGCACCATGTAAGCCACAAGCCATTTGTAAGCCAATGGAAGATCCAAATTGCTCCAACACAGAAGTTTTATCACACTCCTGCCCACCACAACTCTAGGCCCACTTCTCAGGAGGCTGCAACTTACTGGGACCTCTGTTCTACACCATTTTCATAAAACCCAGTCAAGCAAGGCACTGTCAGGTACATCCATGATCAGCAGCAGGACATCCAAAGGTTCTCTAGTGCAACCTAGTCGTGGGAATTTCAAAAAATTCACGGTATTTATCTAGAAATTTTTCAAGGATGAAGTTGGAGGCACTGTGGGTTTCAAATTATTCAGGAACCATTAAATGGAGAGGAAGATTATTTCAATGAAAGCTCTGGAGAACCCTCACAGGCAAGGCTTCTCAAAGAGTGGAAAAAAGGTCACATTTAGCCAGGCCCATTGAGGTCTACAATGTGAGGTCCATGTGTGTTTTGACTCTCAAATATGGCTGCCAAGTCTTTCGAATGAAATCATGTGATACCTTGGCTGAGATTCCCAGTTCTCTGTGCAAAGCCACTCTGGCGCTAGTTCTCAGTTTCCAAGGGTGACTCTCATACATGGCCTCTTTAATCCCAACACAATACATGGCAATACTTTTCTGAGGTCAGATTCTGAACTCAGTCTCTAAGGGGAATCACACCAAAGTTCAAGCCCAGGTAGACCCAGTTATGTCTTCCAACTGCCACACAAATATCCACAATTAAATCCAAAACACTCCCACATGTCACTCATCTTTTCTAAATACACACTCATCATAACCTCTGGCTGGAGGTTTCCATGAGGGGTGCGGCCCAAGATAGTGTCCAAAATAACCACCCTTGCCCCTCATTTGCCTAAAATCAGGGTGGCCTGGACATCCTTCCAGTGAACCAGGAGTGATCAAATTGGCCGGCCATTAAGATGGCACTGCTTCTCCAATTTGAAGCCTACTGACTGTGGGGCTTAGAGTCTTTATGTGATTTGGAGTCATGAGAAAAATCAAGCACTTATGGGCTATCCTCTGCAGGGTTTTGAGAAACACTTTTGAACCAAATGATCACTATTCTCACTTGATGAAGGTCAGGAACCTTACAGAGGAATGTGAGAGACTTCATCCAAAATGAATCCTCTTTTGTCCATTTTGGTTTTGGATGCACACATGGGATCTTTCTTTAGATCCATCAGGTGCTAAAAATCTAAGCCGCAGCCTCACACAGGGCCAAAAAGCTGATTCAGACACATCCCTTTCCAAAGCAATTAAGCAAAGAGCCAGAGGTGATGCCCTTTCATTTCTGTTTGAAAACTATTTCTTTTGGCTCTACAAAGGTGTGGCCTGAGGCAAAGATGTTCTGGACATTCAGGGCAACAGAACAATTGGTAAGCAAAAGGCCCAAAGCAGGGTTTCTCCATTAGAATTTTCTGGTCACACTCATATCTGAGTTTTCTGAGATGCTCCCATTCCCTTCAGCTATCCAGTACATGGCCAAGTCTCAGAGCTTGGAGGTGGTACATATTTTGGACACAAAAAAATGAGCCTATTCTGGAAATTGGCCAGGATTAAGGAAGAAAACAGGAACTTAGCAAGATTGTAGGAGTTGCCCACGCATAAGTCAAGCCACAGTAAATTCATAAATTGGGCAAGATGAATCTTGGGAAGCTTTCTACTAGTCAGGACACATACAATGATTCATTCTCTTTTCTAATGTCTAAAACCACGGACACAGTGGGATACACAGACATAGAGACACTGGCCTTGTCAAACGACTTACCAGAAACAGTTCACTCCAAAACAAATAAACCGCCTTTCCTACCTATTCTCAGAACATGAGACAAAACCTCAAACCTACACCCACACACACAAAGGCAGCTCCTTCCCCCAAGTATGTCTGTGACTATCAGGAGTGTCCTCTGACTGGTGGGCCATACTATGTTCTGATGAAATCGCCTGTCCTGTGTCAGATATGGTCTCATTGGCCCAATCTGTGAAGTTGTCACTAGCCAGCTGTGAGCCACTACCTGCTTTCTCAGGAAAGGCCTCTCTTCAGAGCTTTCCTGACATTTGTCCATCCTCACATCAGTAGGTACTCAGAAAGACTGACTCTGTCCTTGTTAAATCCAAACAAGTGAGACCACTGGGACTGGGAATGGGACTGGCTCTGCGTGCCTGGCTTCCCGGATCCCAAGTTCAGAGAGTTTCATCACCAAGGAAGTGAGGTGAGATTAATCTCTTCAGGAATTTAATGAGGTCACTGCCTTGGCAACCACTTTGTCCTAACAGTTGCTTCCAACAGTCCTATGAGATGGAGGCAGCCCTTACTTCCTGTGACACTTTCAAAAGTTAGAATGGTATATCAACCATAGGCACCCAGGAACAGCTCTCCACACATGCCTGGTATGGTCCATCTTCTCTACATTAAGAAGAGAGAGGCTTATTCAGAAAAATCCCTTCATCCTGGAAAGGTTGTTTGAGATAGAAGATAACTTTTTCTCTCTCAGGTCCTTCATAGCTGCCTAATCTTCTCCAGGGATCAAACCTGCATGGACCTTTGAGGTTCTCAGCAGGAGGCAGATCCCCTACATTCCTGTATTGTAAGACGAACTCTGTCCCTGCTCTTCTGTAAAGTTAGGTTGAGGGAAGAGTGTATGGTTAGGGTTATTAACATGTTTGATTTGGATTACAAATCCTTCTGCAGGATGATTAATAGTATTGGGAACCTGTGATATTTATAAGATTATAGAGGTGAAATATAAGTATGAAAACAGAAATGTTGGTAAGATTTGAAGCCCAGAAGGGCATTAGGCCCTTGATTGGGATACTTAGCTTTTAATTACGTTCTACACAGATGTCTCAGATAAATTGATAATCAATGGCATAGGACCTTATACCTTGGATGTTTGATTTTAGAAGAGAACATCCACTCAAATTGAGATAGTCCGTGGGATTAGGAAGATAGTCGGTAGGTTTATAAAAAAAGAGTGAGATTTAAATTGGACAAAAAGTTCTGTAGCATTAGGGTTTTGGTTATAGAGTAAATATAAATGTCAGCACATGTGAAGAGTCAGTCACAATGATTAACTGGGGAAAATATGTAGGAAGGAAAATATCAATAGAGACATTACGAAATGAGGCAATTATATAGTGAGTGATAGGATTAGACATTTTCAACAGGGTTGAGATTGAATACATAATCTTAGGAAGAAACAAATATGTAGTCACCAATAGGAATGACATTTGAAAGCATTAGGCAACCTGGACAAGGATGTTTTTAGTAAGCCATGTTCACTTTCAATTTAGGATTTGGTACAATCATAAGTGTGACCTTTGCATTTTGTGCCCAGAAAATTATTGTGATCAAATATATATGTAGATCATATGATATGTGTATTTCTTCCACCATTTCTGGGAGCAATATTTGAGGACACATAAATTAGTATTGTGGGTACCAAGTGGTGTACCCTGTGTCAATGAATAGAGAGATAATGCATGAATAGACCATAGTGTGAATAAATAATATAACTTTTTTCTCTTTAAATAATGGATTGAATTGATATCTTAAAATATATAGGAAATCATATATTGACATACAATCATTCACTCCAACCAGTTACATATATAATGGTAATCTTAGGGTTATTGTTTATCATGAAGTGTGTGTGAGTTTTGTTTCAAAAGTGTTTATGGAAATCGAAAATAATGTGTTTGGAAAGAAGTCTCATGAAAAGACCAGTCAAGAAATATGGAGGAATCCATGTGTTCTGAAGCTGGAATTGATTGAAAGTGAAACAAATGCCTATAACTTTCCTAAATTGTGGATGAAATATATATCCTGTGATGTGCATAAACTGATGAAATAGTAATGTACCAGTGTTGAATAAAAATGAAGGTCAAAGTACACATCATGTCCCATAGGAATCTACTTGCATTGATGTTAAAGTGGGTCAGTTACTGTAGAAATATTAGGATTGCATGCATTATTCACCGTAGTTAGTTTTATTTCATTTTTATTTATGGTTGTTCAAAACATTACATAGTTGTTGTTATAACATATTTCACACTTTGATTCAAGTGCGTTATAAACTCCCATTTTTACCCCGTGTACAGATTACAGAATCACATCAGTTACACATCTATTGATTCACATATTGCCATACTAGTGTCTATTGAATTCTGCTGCCTTTCCTATCCTCTACTATCCCCCCTCCCCTCCCCGCCCCTCCCCTCTTCTCTCTCTACCCCCTCTACTGTAATAAATTTGTCCCCCTTGTATTATTTTTCTCTTTCTCCTCACTTTCTCTTGTATGAAATTTTGTATAACCCTGAGGGTCTCCTTCCAATTCCATGCAATTTTCCTTCTCTCTCCCTTTCCTTTCCACCTCTCATCCCGCTTTAATGTTAATCATCTTGTCATGCTCTTCGTCTCTCCTCTGTTCTTAGTTACTCTCCGTATATCAAAGATGACATTTGGCATTTGTTTTTTAAGGATTGGTTAGCTTCACTTAGCATAATCTGCTCTAATGCCATCCATTTCCCTCCAAATTCTATGATTTTTTTTTATTTTTCAATGCAGAGTAATACTCCATTGTGTATAAATGCCACAGTATTTTATCCATTCTTTCATTGAAGGTTATCTAAGTTGGTTTCACAGTCTTGCTGTTGTGAATTGTTCTGCTATGAACATCGATGTAGCAGTGTCCCTGTAGCATGCTGTTTTTAGGTCTTTAGTGAATAGACTGAGTAGGGGAATAGCTGGGTCAAATGGTGGTTCCATTCCCAGCTTTCCAAGAAATTTTCATACTGCTTTCCAAATTGGCTGCACCAATTTGCAGTCCCACCAGCAATGTAGAAGTGTACCTGTTTCCCCACATCATTGCCAGAACTTGTTGTTTGACTTCATAATGGCTGCCAATCTTACTGGAGTGAGATGGTATCTTAGGGTGGTTTCGATTTGCATTTCTCTGACTGCTGGAGATGGTGAGCATTTTTTCATGTACTTGTTGATTGATTGTAAGTCCTCATCTGATAAGTGTCTGTTGAGGTCCTCAGCCCATTTGTTGATTGGGTTATTTGTTATCTTATTGTCTAATTTTTTGAGTTTTTTGTATACTCTGGATATTAGGGCTCTATCTGAAGTGTGAGGAGTAAAGATTTCTTCCCAGGATGTAGGCTCCCTATTTACCTCTCTTATTATTTCTTTTGCTGAGAAAAAACTTTTTAGTTTGAGTAAGTCCCATTTGTTGATTCTAGTTATTAACTCTTGTGCTCTGGGTGTCCTATTGTGGAATTTGGAGCCCGACCCCACAGTATGTACATCGTAAGCAAATTTTTCTTCTATCAGACACTGTGTCTCTGATTTGATATCAAGCTCCTTGATCCATTTTGAGTTAACTTTTGTGCATGGCAAGAGAAAGGGATTCAGTTTCAATTTGTTACATATGGATTTCCAGTTTCCCCAACACCATTTGTTGAAGATGCTATCCTTCCTCCATTGCATGCTTTTAGCCCCTTTATCAAATATAAGATAGTTGTAGTTTTGTGGATTGGTTTCTGTGTCCTCTATTCAGTACCATTGGTCCACAAGCCTGTTTTGGTACCAGTACCATGCTATTGTTGTTACTATTGCTCTGTAGTATAGTTTGAAGTCTGGTATCGCTCTACCGCCTGATTCACACTTCCTGCCTAGCATTGTTTTTGCTATTCTGGGACTTTTATTTTTCCATATGTATTTCATGATTGCTTTCTTTATTTCTACAAGAAATGCCTTTGGGATTTGATTGGCATTGCATTAAACCTATAGAGAAATTTTGGTAATATCACCATTTTGATGATGTTAGTTCTGCCTTTCCATGAACAGGGTATATTTTTACATCTTCTAAGATCTTCTTGTATTTCTCTCTTTAGGGTTGTGTAGTTTTCATTGTATGAGACTTTCCCCTCTTTTGTTAGGTTGATTCCCATCTTTTTTTTTATGATATTGTGAATGGAGTGGTTGTTCTCATTTCCATTTCAGAGGATTTGTCCCTGATATAGAGGAATGCCTTTGATTTATGCGTGTTGATTTTATATCCTGCCACTTTGCTGCATTCATTTATTAGCTCTATTAGTTTCTTTGTAGACCCTTTTGGGTCTGCTAGGTATAGAATCATGTCATCTGCAATAGTAATAATTTAAGTTGTTCTTTTCCTATTTTTATGCCTTTAATTTCTTCCGTCTGTCTAATTGCTCTGGCCAGTGTTTCGAGAACTGTATTGAACAGAAGTAGTGAGAGAGGGCATCCCATTCTTGTTCCAGATTTTAGAGAGAATGCCTTCAATTTTTCTAGATTCAGAATGATGCTAGCTTGAGGATTAGCATAGATTTCTTTTACAATATTGAGGTATGATCCTGTTATTCCTAGTTTTTCTAGAGTTTTGAAGATAAAGGGATGCTGTACTTTGTCGAATGCTTTTTGTGCATCTATCGAGATGATCATATGGTTCTTATTTTTAAGTCTATTGATGTGGTGAATAACATTTATTGATTTTCGTATATTGAACAAGCCTTGCATTCCATGGATGAATCCTACTTGATCATGGTGCACAATTTTTTTAATATGTTTTTGTATCTGATTCGACAGAATTTAATTAGGGATTTTTGCATTTAGATTCCTTAGGGATATTGGTCTGTAGTTTTCTTTGTTTGAAGTGTTTATGTCTGGTGTAGAAATCAGGGTGATATTGGCCTGGTAGAATGAATTTGGAAGATCTCCCTCTTTTTCAATTTCCTGAAATAGCTTGAAAAGTATTGGTATTAGTTCATATTTAAAGGGTTTGTAAAACTCTGCTGTATACCCATACTGTCCTGGTCTTTTCTTAGTTTGTAATCTTTGGATGGTTTCTTCTATTTCCTCAATTGATACTGGTCTGTTTAGGTTGTCTATATCCTCCTGACTCAATCTGGACAGATCATATGACTTAAGAAATTTTTCGATGCTTTCACTATCTTCTATTATATTGGAGCATAACGAATCAAATTAATTTCTGATTATCTTCTGTATTTCAGAAATATCTGCTGTGATTGCCAGGGGGTGACAAATAACTTGTGTAGATTGATACAGCAGGAATGGAAGCCGTTTATTGTAGCATCTGAGCGATATTTATACATTTTATATAGCTTATCTAATTAGCATAAAATAGATCCAGCAGTCAACCAATAAGGAATCTCCACACTTAATGGCTTGCTTTTGTTACTTCACAAACCACTCTCTATGGCATTTTTCCAGGCGCCATCCAGACTTGTTTATAGACCCTAACATTTCTCTGGCAAAATACCAGGTGCCATCCTGACTTGTTTATATACCTTAACATGTGATGTTGCCCTTTTCATCCCGTATGCTAGTAATTTGAGTTTTCTCTCTTCTTCTCTTCATTAGCATGGCTAAGGGTGTGTCGATTTTATTTATTTTTTCAAAGAACCAACTTTTAGTTTTCTCAATTTTTTCAATTGTTTCTTTTGTTTCGATTTCATTAATTTCAGCTTTGATTTTAATTAAATCTTACCTTCTACTTATTTTGCTGTTGTTTTCCTCTTCTTTTTCTAGGATTCTGAGATGAAGTATGACATCATTTATTTGTTTTGTTTTTTTTTTCTTTTTTTAAGGAATGAAATCCAAGCAATGAATTTTCCTCTTAGAACGGATTTCAGTGTGTCCCATAGATTCTGATATGTTGTGACTGTGTTTTCATTTATCTCTAAGAATTTTTTAATTTCCTCCTTGATGTCTTCTATAACCCATTGATCATTCAGTAACCTATTGTTCATTCTCCAAGTGATGCATGATTTTTCCTTCCTTCGTTTATCATTGATTTTTAGTTTATATTAGATTATGATCAGATAAGATGCATGGTATTATCTCTACTTCTTTATATTGTCTAAGAATTGCCCTGTGACATAATATATGATCTATTTTTGAGAAGGATCCATGTGCTGCTGAGGAAAAATGTAACTGCTTGATGTTGAGGAGTATATTCGATATATGTCAATTAAGTCTAGGTTATTAATTGTGTTATTGAGTTCTATAGTTTTCTATTTCAACTTTTGTTTGGAAGACCTGTCCAGTGGTGAGAGAGGTGTGTTGAAGTCTCCCATGATTATTGTATGGTGGTCTATTAGACTCTTGATCTTGAGAAAAGTTTGTTTGATGGACATAGCTGCACCATTGTTTGGGGCATATATATATTTATAATGGTTATGTCTTGTTGGTGTATGGTTCTCTTGAGCAGTATGTAGTGTCCCTCTTTATCCCTTTTGATTAACTTTGGCTTGAAATCTATTTTATTTGATATGAGTATGGACACTCCTGCTTGTTTCCGAAGTCCATATAAGTGATATGATTTTTCCCAACCTTTCACCTTCAGTCTATGTATGTCTTTTCCTATCAAATGAGTCTCCTGTAGGCAGCATATTATTGGGTCTTGTGTTGTGATGCATTCTACTAGCCTGTGTCTCTTAATTGGTGAGTTTAAGCCATTAACATTTACGGTTATTATTGAGATAATGGTTGTTCTTCCAGCCCTATTTGTTTATTTATGTTATTAAACATGGATTGTTTTCTACATTGATTATTTCCCCCTTTTACTGTCCTACCTCCCACTGTTGGTTTTTATTGTTATTTTCCATTTCCTCTTCCTGTAATATTTTGCCGATGATGTTTTGAAGAGATGGTTTTCTAGCTACAATTTATTTTAACTTTTTTTTTAACATGGAAGGTTATGATTTTATCTTCCATCCTGATGCTTAATTTCGCTGGATACACAATTCTTGGTTGGAATTCATTTTCTTTCAGTGTTTGAAAAATGTTAATCCAGGATCTTCTAGCTTTCAGAGTCTGTGTTGAAAGATCAGCTGTTATCCTGATTGGTTTACCCCTAAATGTAATCTGCTTTTTTTTCTCTTGTAGCATTTAAAATTCTCTCCTTATTGTGTACGTTGGGCATCTTCATTATAATGTGTCTAGGTGTGGATCTCTTATGATTTTGCACATTCGGCGTCCTGTAGGCTTCTAGGACTTGGGAGTCAGTCTGATTCTTCAAGTCTGGGAAGTTTTCTCGTATTATTTCATTGAATACATTGCTCATTGCTTTGGTTTGGACCTCTATACCTTCCTGTATTCCAATGACTCTTAAGTTTGGTCTCTTTATGTTATCCCGTATTTCTTGGATATTCTGTTCATGGTTTCTTAACAGTCTTGCTGAGCTGTCTATGTTCTTTTCAAGTTGGAATACTTTGTCTTCATTGTCTGATGTTCTATCTTCTAAGTGTTCTACTCTGCTGGTAGTATTCTCAATTGAGTTTTTAAGTTGGTTTATTGCTTTCTGCATTTCTAGGATTTCTGTTTGTTATTTTTTACAACCTCTATCTCCCTGTATAGCTGATCTTTTGCTTCTTGGATTTGTTTATGTAATTCATTGTCGAAGTGATTTTTCATTGTCTGATTTTGCTGTCTAATGTCTTCCTTGAGACTCCAGATCATCTGAAGCATGTATATCCTGAGTTCTTTATCTGACATTCCATTTACTGCAGCTATTACCTCTTCTAAAGTTGTGCTGACCTGCATTGCTTGTGGTCCTTTTTTCCTTGTCTTATCATACTGCTCGCTTTTCTTTCTGCTTGGTGAAACTGTTGTGATTTTGAAATTTTCCTCCTATATATTTATATTGCTCTTGTATAGTTGCAAAGTCTCCCTTGCATGGGCGCAGGGGGGCTGTGCTGCTCCTCCAATTAGGGTGATCTAACTACCTTGCTGACGGGCCGCTGGGCTTGTTTTCCTGATCGGTTGCAGGTCTGCCTACCATGCAGGCGCGGGAGGCGGCTCTGCTCTGCCCCTCCTCCTATTGGTGTCACGTGTCTACCAGGCCCGTGGACCCCTGGGGTGTTCTGCCGATCAGTCGCAGGTCTGCCTACCTTGTAGGTGCTGGCGGCGGCTCTGCTCTGCCCCTACTCCAATTGGGGTGACGTGACTACCATGCAGGTGTGTTGCTGGGCCTGTTCCGCCAGTTTGTCGCAGGTCTGCCTACCTTGCGGGCACGGGCAACGGATCTGCTCTGCTCCTATTCCAAATGGGGTGAAGTGTCTGCCGCTCCGGCAGGGCGATGGGCCTCTTCTGCCAGTCAGGTGCAGGTGTGCCTACCTTGCGGGCGCGGGTGATGGCTCTGCTCTGCCACTACTCCATTTGGGGGGTCGTGACTACCATGCCGGCAGGTTGTTGGGCCTGTTCTGGGTGCGGGCGAAGGCTCTGCTCTGCCCCTACTAATATTGGGGTGACCTGACTACCATGCCGGTGGGCCACTGGGATTGTACTAGGTGAGGGAGAAGGCTCTGCTCTGCAACTATTCCAATTCGGGTGATTTGACTACCACGCCTGCGGGTCACTGGGCCTGTTCTGGGCAAGGGCGGCGGCTCTGCTCTGCCTCTATTCCAATTGGGGTGACGTGACTACCATGCAGGTGTGTCGCTGGGCCTGTTCCGGGCGTGGGCGGTGGCTCTGCTCTGCCCCTCTGGCTTGATGACAAAGTGAGAGAGACCCGGGTGTTTGTGACTCACTTTCTTTACCAGGAGACCAACTGTTTCTGTCACCGATGGTATCAATGAAGTTATCTCCTCTGCTGCTTTCTGATGACATCAGATCTCTGCCATGTTGGTATCCCATGCAAAAGGCAGCATTTTGTTCCCTTTGCTGGGTGACTAAAGCAATGGGTGAGTTCTGACCGGCACTCACAAGCCCCGTCTCAATCCTGTTGCACTCCCTATGAAGGCTCGGTTGATATTTACCTCCACAGTATTCAGCAAGACCCGGACCGAGAAGCAGTTTCCGCGGGTTCTTTAGCCCAGGGCCAGATCAGTTCCGGGAGGCGGAATTCGGCCGCTCTGGGCTCGGTGTATGTTCTAATAGAAGCAGGCTCCAAGACGCAGTTTCTGCGGGTTCTTTAGCACTGAGCCTGAGTAATTTGTCTGCAAGACAAAGGTGAATGGCATCCTGAAATTACCGGTTCTATAGCTGAATAAGCTGCGATCAGTCGAAAACAGGGATGGTGACGTCACCTCTCCAAGATGGTGGCCGCTGGGTTCCTCTGTGGTCTGACTGGTGCGGAGAAACGAGTTGGACTGCATGCTTCCCATCTCAAACCCAGAATTCAGCACTGAGCACAGTGAGTGCATACCTGGCAGGAGCCCACAGTATCTGCACCACTGTATATTTGCGTTGCTATCTCGTCGTTTCCCAGCACACACCACAGACTCTAGCCACGGAGCGATTTCCTGAATAAGCCACATGACCTTCTGTGAGGACAAATCACTCGCGTTTGAGTTCCCGTAGCTGATCCTCGTGAGATGGAAATATGTACACTAGGTTTTGGAGAACCACAATTTTGCTGGAAATTCCTAACAAGATAGGTTTTAGCCATTCTAACTCGTCATTCTCCCGCACAGTGACGCGGTATATGGGGGTGATGCACTCCCTTCGCAGCCATCATATGATCCCCTGAAGTTAGTTTTCAGTACTAGGAAACAAATAAGTATTTCAGGTGGATGAATATTTCTGAGAAAAACCTTTTGAAAAGTTGATTATAAATCCACATACATGAATATGAATGAATTTAGGGAGTGTATAATAAGAAAAATATACTTCATATTTTGAAAAATCTGCAGAGTGAAAAAAAAATATATATATATATGTATATATATACATACACACAGAGACATTAAAAAAGTAGCATTATGTATGCCAATCGAAATTCACCATGAAATATATATCATCCACAGATCCAAAAATATTCATTTTAATGAACATGGATTTATGTCGTTCAACTAAGAAGCTCACCCGTATCTTGAATTTTCGGTTCCAACAGCATTTAGTAGGAGTGATCTCTTCTCACAATTTGTATCTGCCAAGCCAGCCACCTCACAAAATGTACGAGTTATACCAGGTAGAATTCGATATGTGCATATAAAAATACATGTGATGAATAGGCTACAGAGAAAGGGAGACAGTCATTCACATATTTGTTAACTTTTAAAACACATGGAGGACTATTTCAATTTAAATTCGCTAGATTTATAACACCTACCATTTATCATACGAAAGGCAAGTCCAACTATACACCATGCCTCCTGTAAACCTCTTGTATTTCTATTCTGTTTGGGTTATTTTTCTCCATAATATTAGGATTAGAAGTCAAAGTCTATTAGGGTATGTGTTAGTGTCAGGGATTCATTATTTCGATAGGAAAATTTGAAAATGTATCCAATGTATATGCAAATATGTGCTACACAAAAAACTTCCCACTCTCATTCATAACAATGCCTTGACATTTCCTTCGCCCCACATAAGACACAATGAGAGGAGAGGAGTTAGAAAATCTGTGAATACATATGTGGAATGGAAAATGCTCAGGAGTTCACAAATTTGGAGGTGGTAGAGGAGTTTCCAAAAGTAAGGGACAGGGTAAACACTCCACAAACATGAAGTTCTGCCAGCCTGACATCTGGAGAAACTGCCTCTAAGGTTGGGCAATGAAATATATGCTGTTGTCAGGAGCATTAGCTTCATTTGGAGTGAGACCATCAAAGCTGGGTCTTCATCTATGTGACATGAATGACATTGTTTCTTATTTTCCAATGAACATGAGGCATCAGTGCTGAATTTTCTATTTGTATGTAACTTGTGGCCACTGGGGTCTAAGTGTCTCCCCGTGTGGACTGTAAATCCATTTGGTCATCCTCCACTATTCGTGGTGTTTCTTGCTGCTGCACTGGGAGTTTGGAATTTGTTTCATGAAATACAAGGAGTTCAACAGGGACACAGTGCTGAAGTGAGTTCTGTCAATTGTGGTGGGTCGGGTTCTGCAGGAGAATGCACCAACCAGGCTTCTATCCCACATTGCTTGCCCCCATTGACCATAGCAACCTGATTCTGAACATTGCCCTGAAACCTCTCCATATAACAATATGCTTTTACATATGAGAGTCTACTGGCTTCAAAATGTCAGTCACAATCCATTTGCAAGCCAATGGCAGATCCACATGGCCCAACACAGATGTTTTATCACACACCTGCCAACCACTGCTCTAGGACAACTACTCAACAGGATCCAACTTACTGGCATCTCTGTTCTACACCATTTTCATAAAACCAAGTCAATCAAGGCACTGTCTTACATACTCATGATCAGCAACAGGACATCCAAATGTTCTCCAGTGCCACCCAGTCATGGGAATTTCAAAAATTTTTATGGTATTTATCTAGCCAATTTTCAAGGAAGAAGTTGGAGGCACTGTGGGTTTCAATTTATTCAGGAACCATTAAATGGTGAGTAAGTTCATTTCAATGAAAACTCTGGAGAATTCTCACAGGCAAGGCTTCCCAAAGAGAGGCCAAAATGTCAGATTAAGCCAGGCCAATTGAGGTCTACAATGTGAGGTCCATGTGTGTTTTGACTCTCAAAAATGGCTGCCAAGTCTTTAAGAATAAAATCATGTGATATCCTCGCTGAGATTCCCTGTGATCTGTGGAAAGTCAACTTGGGCCTAGATGTCTTTCCAAGGGCAACTCTCATGCATGGCCATCTAAAATCCCAACACAATTCATGGCAATACTTCTCTGAAATCAGTACCACAACTCAGTCTCTAAGGGGAATCACACCAGGGTGCAAGCCCACGTGGACCCAGTCATCTCTTCAAACCACCATTCAAATGTCCACAATTAAAACCCAAACACTCCCACATGGCCCAAATCTTCTTCTATATATACACTCATCATAACCTGTGGCTGGAGGTTTCCATGAGGGGAGCAGCCCACGTCAGTGTCCAAAATAAGCTTCCTGCACCTCATTTGCCTAAAGTCAGGGTGGCATGGACACCCTTCCTGTAAACCAGGAGTGATCAAATAGGCCTTCCTTTAATACTGCTTAGCTTCTCCAACTTGAGGCCTACTGACTTTGAGGTTTAGATTCTTTAAGTGAATTGGAGTCATGAGAAAAACAAGCACCTATGGGCTAGCCTCTGCTGGGTTTTGAAGAACTCATTTGACCCAAAGGATCCCTGTTCTCACTTGATGGATGTCAGGAACCTACCAGAGGAAGGCAAGAGAGTTAATCAACAATATCTGATCCTTTTGCCATTTTGGTTTTCGATGCATGCATGAGATGTATCTTTAGATCCATCAGGTGCTGAGAATCTAAGCCTCAGCCTCACACAGGGCCAAGAGACTGATTCAGACATATCCCTTTTCAAAGCAATTAAGCATGGATCCACACGTGATGCCCATTCATTTGCATTTGAAAACTGTTTTCTTCAGGCTTCACAAAGTGGTGGCTTGAGGCAAAGTTCTTCCTGACATTCAGGGCAACAGAACAATAGGTAAGCAAAAGGACCAAAGCAGGGTTTCTCCACTGAGACTTTCCTGGTCAACTGATACCTGAGATTTCTGAGATGCTAGCCATTCCCTTCAACTATCTAGTACATGGCCATGTCACAGATATTGGAGGTGGTACATATCTTGGACACAAAACCATGATACTATTCTGGAGTGTTGCCAGAATTGAAGGAGAAAACAGGAAATTATGAAGCTAGTAGGTGTTGCCCATCCATAAGGCAAGCCTGATTCCACTCAAATATTGGGCACAATGAATGCTGGCAAGCTTTCTAGTAGACAGGAAACATCCATTGATGCCTTCTCTCTTCTAATGTCTACAATCATGAACACAGTGGGATACACAGACACTCGCCTTGTCAAAGGACTTACTAAAAGTAGTCCACTCCAAACCAAACAAACCGCCTTTCCTACCTATTCTGAGAACATGAGACAAAACCACAAAATCACACCCACACCCACAAAGGCACCTCCTTCCCCCAAGTAGGTCTGTGACTCTCCGGAGTGTCCTCTGACTGGTGGGCCATACTATGTTTCCCCAAAATGACCTCTCCTGTCTCAGTTCTGGTCTGCTTGGCCAACTCTGTGAAGTTGTCAAGAGCCAGTGGTGAGACACTACCTGCTTTCTGAAGAAAAGCCCCTCTTCAAAGGTTTCCTGGCATTTGGCCATCCTCACATCTCTAGGTTCAAAGAAAGACTGACTGTGTCCTTGGTAAATCCAAACATATGAGACCACTGGGACTGGGACAGGGACTGTGTCTGGGTTCCTGGCTTCCTGGATCCCAAGTTCAGAGAGTTTCATCACCAAGGAAGTGAGGTGAGGTCACTTCCTTCAGGATCTGAATTACATCACTGCCTTGGCAACCACTTTGCCCTAACAGTTGCTTCCAAAAGTCCCATTAGGTGGAGGCTGCCCCTGTTTTCCTGTAACACTTTCACAAGTTAGAATGTTATAACAATCATAAGCACCCCGGAACAGCTCTCCACACAGAACTGGTTTGGTCCATCTTGTATACATTAAGAAGAGAGAGTGATTCAGACACAACCCTTCAACCCGACCAGGATGACTGCCATGGAAGATGACTTTTGCTTTCTGAGGTATTTCATAGCTGCCTTCATCTTTACCAGGGATCATTTCTGCATGAATATTTGAGGTTCTCAGCAGGTGAAGATACCCTACATTCCTGTATTTTAAAACCAACTCTGTCCCTGCTCTTCGGTAAAGTTAGTGTATGGTTAGGGTTCATTATATGTTTGATTTGGGTTAGGAATCATTCTGCAGGATGAATAAAGGGATTGGGTACCTGCGATATTTATAAGAATATATAAGTGAAATATATGTATGAAAACGGAAATCTAAAAAGATTTGAAGCCCAGAGGGGCATTGGGCCCTTGATTGGGATACATAGTGTTGAATTACGTTCTGTACAATTGTCTCAGTTAAATCGATATACAATGGCATAGGACCTTGTACCTTGGATGATTGAATGTAGAAGAGAACATCCAGTTAAAAAGGGATAGTCGGTAGGATTAGAAAGATAGTCGGTAGGTTTAGGAAGAAGAGTGAGAATATGATTTGGAATAAAAAGCTTCTTTACCAATAGGGTTTCGTTTAGAGAGTGAATGTAAATGTCAGTACATGTGAAGAGTCTTTCACAATGATGAACTGGGGAAATTATGTAGAAAAGCAGGTATCAATAGAGACATAAAGAAATCAGGCAAAGTATAAATGAGTGATAGGATTAGACATTTTCAACAGGGTTGAGTTTGAATATATAATCATAGGAAAAAACAAATATGTTGTCACCAATGGGATTGACATTTGAGAGCATTAGGCAACCTGGACACGGATGTTATTACTTATCCATGTTCACTTTCCTTTTAGGCTTTGGTACAATCATAAGTGTGACCTTTACATTTTTTTTTGTTCAGAATATTTCGGTGGTAAAATGTATATGTAGATCAGGTAACATGAGTATTTCTTTCACCATGTCTGGGAGCAATATTTTGAAGACATATACATTAGTATTAGGGGTACAAAGAGGTGTACCCTGTGTCTATGAATATAGAGATAATGCATGAATAGACGATAATATGAATAAATAATGTATCTGGTTCCACTTTAAATAATGGATTGAATTGAAATCTGTAAAATATATAAGAAATCTTATATTGATATATAATCATTCATTTCAACCAGTTATATATCTAATGGTAATATTAGGATTATGGTTTATCATGAAGGGTGTTTGAGTTTTGCTTTATAAGTGATGATGTTAAACGAAAATAATGTGTTTGGAAAGAAGTCTCATGAAAAGACCAGTCAAGAAACATAGAAGAATCATGTGTTCTGAATCAGAAAGTGATTGATCGTGAAACAAATGCCTATAAATTTTCTAACTTTTGAATGAAATATATATCTTATGATGTGCATAAACTGAAGACATCGTAACGTATAAGTGTTGAATAAAAATGAAAATCAAAATACACATCATGTCCCCTAAGAATATACTTGCATTGATGTTAAACTAGCTCAGTAACTGTAGAAATATTAGGTTTTGTTTGCACCTTTCACTGAATTTAGTTTTCAGTACTAGAAAACAAATATGTATTTCAGGTGGATGATTATTTCTGAGAATAATCTTGTGGAAAGTTGATTATAAATACACATATATGAATATGAATGAATTTAGGGAGTGTATAATAAGACACATATAATTCATATTTTAAAAAATCTGGAGAGTGTATATATATATATATACACTCTCATACATACACACTCACATGCACAGATATAAAAAAGTAGCAATACAGGAAATCCATCATGAAGGCAGGCATGGAAAAATCAAGTCTCTGACCTCTTCAGCTGCGCGGGCATCGGGAGTCGTAAACTGTCTAAATGCTGTTTGCTCAGAATCACTAGGCAATGTTGACCTAATGTGGATCTGGTGCGAACATTCTGGGCCCCTCAGAACACACACCGAGCCTGGATCGGCTGCATTCAACCTCCGGTTTGCCTGGTTCTCGTGACTCAGCACTAAGATCCCTCTGAAATAACTGTTCGGCCCTTCTGAACTTTCAGAGGTAAAAGCCAACCAAGCCTTCAAAGGCAGTGGCCACAGGATTGAAACGGCACTTGGGAGAGACAGTCAGGACCCTCCCGTTGCGTTGGTTACCTTGCAAAGGGAACAAACGGTCACCATTTGCATGGGATACCACCATAGCATAGAAATGATGTCACAGGCAGAGGAGATAACTTCATTGAAACCAGCGTGACAGGTGTGTAATCCCCTAGCCATCTCTCTCAACAAGCGGGGAAACCTTAAGGGCCCCTCCCAGCTCTGCCGTAAGGGCCTCTCCCAGCTCTCCCGTGAGCGCGATAGCCAGACCTAGGGAATCAGGATTGGCTCGGGACTAGCGGCGTGGAATTCCGGGCTCTTGATCCCACAAGTGCTGACAATTGAGGTCTCTTACACCACGTACCGGTGGCGTGGCTCCCAGAGGGCAAGAAAATTCGCTGGGGGTCCTCAGCCCCAAGCTCTACAAACTTAGGGTCTGAGGGAGGCAAACAGGGAGAGTGTGCACAGGCATTCATGAAAACAGGGCTGCCAGGAGTAGAGTTCTGGCTTGTAACCACTATTGTGGTGAGCGTCACAGGTGATCAGGGCATGGCTTGAGGAAGCACAAGAGAAGGCCCTAGGCACTCAGGATTGGAGATCCGCCAAGTCTGGGAGGAAGAGCTGCTGCACAGTGATTGGTTCCCACTTATTCAGAGGAGAAGCTTGACCCAGTGCACAGAGCTCCACATAATGAAAGAGAAGTTAATTGAACTCTATGACTGCATGTATTATTATTATTATTTTAATTTATATTTTTTATATTTCTTTCATTTTCATTTTTGTTGTTGTTGTTCTTTAACTTTTTTAATGTTTTTATTTTTTTATTTTTTATTTTATCATTATTATTATTAATATTATTTTAAATTTTAATTTTCATTTTTTAATTATAATTATTATTTAAATTTTTTTTCTTTCTTTATTTTCTATTTTTTTCTTTTGTCTTTTCATTTCTTTTCAATTTTCTTATTCTCCCTTCCTTGAATTCTACCTGTCTACTCTCATTCTCTTTAGTGACTTCTTCCCTTCCCTTCTAATATCTTTCCTCCCAAGCATCAAATAAATTTATAAGAGTAAGCAGTAACTCAGCAGTCAAACAAAACAAGAAGTAACATGAGCAGCATAAAAAAGCAAGGAAGAAAAGGAGTACAAACAATGATGGACAGCCTAAATATTCAGAAGGACCTAGAGTCATCAGAAAAATGGTCATATAAAGAACTCAAGAAATACCTTAGACAGATGGAATGGAACCTTAAAGAGGATACGAGACATCAAAACCAAACAGTGAAAGAACACATTGAAAATGAATTACATAAACAGATATAAAAAGAAATTAAGCATCTTAATTAGGAGATAGAGATTATAAAAAAAATCAAACAATAATTCTAGAAATGAAGGAAATGATAAACCAAATTAAAAACTCAATTGAGAGTATCACTAACAGAGTGGAGCAAGTAGAAGACAGAATGTCAGATAATGAAGACAAAATATATCATCTTGAAAAAAGTCTAGCCAACAAAGAAATGCTGGTAAAAAGTCATGAGAAAAACATCCAAGAGATATGGGATAACATAAGAAAAAAAAAAACTAATGAGTCATCTGGATAGAGGAAGGTACAGAGATTCAAACCAAGGGAATGAGTAACCTGCTGTATGAAATAATTACAGAAAACTTTCCAGAAATAAAAATGGAAACGGATAAAAAAAATTGTAGATGCTTACAGGACACCGAGCACACAAAATCACAGTAGACCAATGCCAAGACACATTGTTATGAAGATATCCAATATACAGAACAAAGAGAAAATATTAAAAGCTACAAGAGAAAGGAGGTAGATTACAATCAGGGGTAAACCAAAAATGTTAACAACAGATTTTTCATCACAGACGCTGAAAGTGAGAAGATCCTGGAACAACGTATTTCAAACACTTAAAAACAATGGATGCCAACCAAGAAATCTGTATTCAGCAAAATTAAGCTTCAGGTAAGACAACGAAATAAAAACATTTCGTGATAAACAAAAGCTAAAAGAACTTGCAGCCAGAAAACCAGCATTGCAAAGCATCTTAAGGAAAACACTACACAAGGAAAAAATGAATATCAACAAAGAAAACCATCAGTGGGAAGTGCCTCATTAATGACAGAGGGCTGGGGAAAAGTTAATCATGGATAAACAAACTAAATTAAAAAAAAAAGATAAATAATCAAAGACGGGTGGTAATACAAACCATATATCAATACTAACTCTAAACTTTAATGGCTTAAACTCTCCAATAAAGTGACATAGGCTTGTAATGTGGATTAAAAAAAACAAATCCAACAATATGTTGCTTCCAGGAGACACATCTGAATGGAAAAGACATACACAGGCTGAAGGTGAAAGGTTGGGAAAATTTATACCATGCACACGGTCCTTGTAAGCAAGCAGGGGTGGCCATCCTCATATGGAATAAAATCGACTTCAAGACTAATTTAATCAAAAGGGATAAGGAAGGACATTATATACTGTTGAAAGGAACCATTCACCAACAAGACATAACAATTATCAATATTTACGCAGCAAATAATGGTGCTGCAACATTTATAAAACAAATTCTCCTCAAGTTCAAGAATCAAATAGACCACAACACAATAATTATGGGAGACTTCAACTCACCTCTCTCACCATTGGACAGATCCTCCAAACAAAAGTTGAATAAAGAAAATATAGAATTCAATATCACAATCAATACCCTAGACTTAACTGACATATATAGAATATATCAACCATCATCAAGTGGATATACTTTTTTCTCACCAGCACATGGATCCTTCTAAAAATAGACCATATATTATGCCATAGGGCAACACTCAGTAAATATAAAGGGGTGGAGATATACCATGAATTTTTTTCTGATCACAATGGAATGAAACTGGAAACCAACGGTAAAAGAAGGAAGGAAAAATCCTACATCACATGGAAAATGAACAATATGTTACTGAATGATCAATGGGTTACAGAAGAAATAAAGGAGGAAATCAAAAAATTCTTAGAGATAAATGAAAATACAGACACAACATATCAGATTCAATGGGACACAATGAAACAAGATTCAAGAGGCAAATTCATCGCCTGGAGGTCATTCCTCAAAAAAAGAAAAAAACAAAAACAACAAATAAATGAGCTCTCACTTAATCTCAAAGCCCTAGAAAAGGAAGAGCAAAACAACAGCAAATGTAGCAGAAGGCAAGAAATTATTAAAATCAGAGAGTAAATCACGAAATTGAAACAAAAGAAACTATTAAAAAATTAACAAAACTAATAGTTGGTTCTTCGAAAAAATAAATAAGATGGACAGACCCTTAGCCATGCTAACGAGGAGAAGAAGAGAGAGAACTCAAATTACTAACATACGGGATGAAAAAGGCAATATCACAACAGATGCTACATAAATACAGAAGACAATTAGAAATTATTTTGAAAACCTATATTCCAATAAAATAGAAAATAGTGAAGACATTGATACATTTGTTAAGTCATATGATTTGCCTAGACTGAGTCAGGAGGATACACACAATTTGAACAGACCAATATCAATCGATGAAATAGAAGAGGCAATCAAACTACTACCAACCAAGAAAAGCCCAGGATCGGATGGGTATACAGCGGAGTTTTACAAAACCTTTAAAGAAGAATTAATACCAATACTTTTCAAGTTATTCAGAAAATAGAAAAACAGGGAGCTCTGCCAAATTCATTCTATGAGGCCAACATCACCCTGATTCTGAAACCAGACTAAGACACCTCAATGAAAGAAAACAACAGACCAATATCTCTGATGAACCTAGATGCAAAAATTTTCATTAAAATTCTGGTGATTTGGATACAAAGGCACATCAAAATAATTGTGCACCATGATCAACTAGGATTCATCCCTGGGATGCAAGGAGGGTTCAATATATGGAAATCAATAAATGTTATTCACAATATCAATAGACTTAAAAATAAGAACCATAAGATGATCTTGATAGATGCAGAAAAACCATTAGAAAAAGTAGAGCATTCCTTTATGTTCAAAACATTAGAAAAACTAGGGATAAAAGGAACATACCTCGACATTGTAAAAACTATCTATGTTAAGCCTCAGGCTAGCATCATTCTGAATGGAGAAAAATTGAAGGCATTCTTTCTAAAATCTGAAACAAGACATTGATGTCCTCTATCACCACTTCTATTCAATATAGTTCTCAAAAAACTGGCCAGAGCAATTAGAAAGTTGAAAGACATTAAAGACATAAAAATAGGAAAAAAATAACTTAAATTATCACTATTTGAAGATGACATGATTCTATACATAAAAGACCCAAAAGGGTCTACAGAAAAAAACTACTAGAACTAATAAATGAATTCAGCAATGTTGCAGGAAATGAAATCAACATGCATAAATCAAAGGCATTTCTGTATATCAGCGACAAAACTTCTGAAATGAAAATGAGGAAAAACACTGCATTCACAATATCCTCATAAAAAATTAAATACTTGGGAATCAACCTAACAAAAGAGGTGAAAGATTTATACAATGCAAACTACAGAACCCTAAAAAGAGAAGTAGAATAAGATCTTAGAAGATGGAAAAATATACCCTGTTCATGGATAGGCAGAACTAACATCATCAAAATGGCGATATTACTAAAAAGTTGTCTATAGGTTTAATGAAATGCCAATCTAAATCCCAAATGAATTTGTTGTAGAAATAGATAAACCAATCATGAAATTCATATGGAAAAATAAACGACCCAGAATAGCAAAAGCAATTCTAAGCAGGAAGTGTGAATCAGGCGGTATAGCGATACCAGATTTCAAACTATATTACAGAGCAATAATAACAAAAACAGCATGGTACTGGTACCAAAACAGGTGGGTGGACGAATGGTACAGAATGGAGGACACAGAGACTAATCCAAAAAACTACAACTATCTTATATTTGATAAAGGAGCTAAAAGCATGCAATGGAGGAAGGATAGCATCTTCAACCAATCGTGTTGGGAAAACTGAAAATCCATATGCAACAAAATGAAACTGAATCCCTTTCTCTCGCCATGCACAAAAGTTAACTCAAAGTGGATCAAGGAGCTAGATTCAAATCAGAGACTCTGCATCTGAAAGAAGAAAAAGTTGGTTCCGATCTACATATTGTATGGTCAGGCTCCAAATTCCTTAATAGGACACCCATAGCACAAGAGTTAATAACAAGAATCAACAAATGGGAGTTACTTAAACTGAAAATTTTTTTCTCAGAAAGAGAAACAATAAGAGAGGTAAATATGGAGCCTAGATCATGGGAACAAATTTTTACTCCTCACCCTTCAGATGGAGCCCTAATATCCAGAGTATACAAAGTATACAAAGAACTCAAATAATTAGACAATAAGATAACAAATAACCTAATGGGCCAAGGACCTGAACAGACACTTCTCAGAGGAGGACATAGAATCAATCAACAAGTACATGAAAAAATGCTCTCCATTTCTTGCAGTCAGAGAAATGCAAATCAAAACCACCCTAAAATACCATCTCAATCCAGTGAGATTGGCAGCCATTATGAAGTCAAACATCAACAAGTGCTGGTGACGATGTGGGGAAAAGGGTACTCTTGTACATTGCTGATGGGACTGAAACTGGTGCAGCCAATTTGGAAAGCAGTATGGAGATTCCTGGGAAGGCCGGGAATGGAAGCACCATTTGACCCAGATATTGCCCTTCTCGCACTATTCCCTGAAGACCTTAAAAGAGCGTACTACAGGGATACTGCCAATCGATGTTCATAGCAGCACAATCCACAATTGCTACACTGTGGAACCAACCCAGATTCCCTTCAATAGATGAATGGATAAAAAAAAATGTTTTTTTTTATATACTATGGAGGATTACTCAGCACTAAAAAATGACAAAATAATGGAATTTGCAGGGAAATGCATGGCACTAGAGCAGATTATGCTTATTGAAGCTAGCCAATCCCAAAAAAACAAATACCAAATGACTTCTTTGATATAATGAGAGCAACTAAGAACAGAGCAGAGAGGAAGAGCATGAAGAAAAGATTAACATTAAGCAGAGACATGAGGTGGGAGGGAAAGGTAGAGAAAAGAGAAATTGCATGGTAATGGAGGGAGACCCTTATTGTTACAAAAAAAATAGATATAAGAGGTTGTGAGTGTAATGGAAAAATAAACAATAAGTGAAATGAATTACAGTAGGTAGGGTAGAGAGGGAAGATGGGAAGAGAGTGGAGGGGGGATAGTAGGGAATAGGAAAGGTAGCAGAATACAACAGTAACTAATAAGACATTATGTAAAAATATGGATGTGTAACTGATGTGATTCTGCATTTTATATTTGGAGTAAAAATGGGAGTTCATAACCCACTTGAATCTAATGTATGAAATATGATATGTCAAGAGCTTTGTAATGTTTTGAGCAACCAATAAAAGAAAAAAAATGTAGCAATATATATGCCAATCGAAAATCTTCATCAAATATATATAATCCAAAGATCGAAAAATATTCATTTTACTGAAATGGATTTATGTATAATGTTATTCAACTAGGAAGCTCACCCGTAGGTTGAATTTTCAGTTCCAACAGCGTTTAGGAGGAGTGATCTCTTCTCACAATTTGCATCTGCCAATTCAGCCACCTCACATGTGTGTACAAGTGATATCAGGTAGGATTCTATATGTGCATATAAAAATACAAGTGCTGAATAGGCTACAGAGAAAGGGAGACAGGGATTCACATATTTGTTAATTTTAAAAACACATCTAGAACTATTTCAACAGAAAATTGACTAGATTTAAAACTCCTACATTATATAATGCAAAAAGCAATTCCAACTATACACCATGCCTCCTCTGAACTGCTTGTATTTCTATTCTTTTTGGGTTACTTTTCACCATGATTTTAGGATTATTAGACAGAGACTAGTAGGGTACAGGTTAGTGTCAGGGATTAAGTATTTCAAATGGAAAATTGGAAAATGAATCCAATGTGTATGTAAATATGTGCTACACAAAAATCTTCCCACTCACATCCAGAACAATGCCTTGACATTACCTTCGCCCCAAGTAAGACACAATTAGAGTTGAAAAGTGTAAAAATCTAGGAATACATATATGGAATGGAATATGCTCGGGAGTTCACAACTTTGGAAGTGGTAGAGGAGTTTCCAAAAGTAAAGGACAGGGTAAACACTCCACAAACAAGGAGCTCTGCTGGCCTAAGAATTCTTGGGAAATGGCCTCTGAGGTTGGGATCCTGAAATATATGTTGCTGTCATGAGCTTTAGCTTCCTTCGTAGTGAGACCATCAAAGCTGGGTCTGCATCTATGTGACCGGGAAGAGATGGTTTCTTATATTCCAATGAACATGAGGCAGCAGTGCTCAATTCTCTCTTTGTAGGTAAACTGTGGCCACTGGATTCTAAGTGTCTCCCAGTGGGGACTGTGAAGACATTTGGTCATCCTCCACTTTTCATGGTGTTTTTTGCTGCTGCACTGGGAATTTGGTATTTGCTTAACAAAATAAAAGAAGTTCATTTGGGATACAGTGCTGGAGGGAGTTCTGTCACTTGTGGTGGGTCAGGGTCTGCAGGAGAATGCACCAACCAGGCTTCTATCCCACAGAGCTTGCCCCAGTAACCATAGTAAACTTATTCTGAACATTGCCCTTAAAACTCTCCATATAACAGGATGCCTTTACATATAAGGGTCTCATGTCTGCACTATATCAGTCACAAGCCATTTGGAAGCCAATGGCAGATCCACATAGCCCCTCCATGATGTTTTTTCACACACCTTCCCACCACTGCTCTAGGCCCACTACTCAGCAGGCTCCAAATTACTGGCATCTCGTGTTCTACATCATTTTCATGAAACCCAGTCAAACAAGGCACTGTCTGGTATACACATGATAAGCAACAGGACATCAAATTTTCTGCAGTTCCACCTGGTCATGGGAATTTAAAATTTTCATGGTATTTATTTAGCAATTTTTCAAAAATGAAGTTAGAGGCACTGTGGGTCTCAATTCATTCAGGAACCATTAAGTGTTGAGAAAGTTCATTTCAATGAAAGCTCTGGAGAACTCTCAAAGTCAAGGCTTCTCAAAGAGTTACCAAATGGTCACATAAAGCCAGGCCAATTGACGTCTACAATGTGAGGTCCATGTATGTTTTGACTCTCATCTATGGCTGCCAAGTTTTTCAGAATAAAATCATGTGATATCCTGTCTGAGATTCCCAGGCCTCTGTGGGAAGCCACCCTGGGCATAGATCTCAGTTTCCAAGAGTGAGTCTTATGTGTGTCCTCCTAAAATCCCAACACAATTCATGGCAATACTTCTCAGAGGTCAATTCCAGAATGCAGTCTCTAAGGGGAATCACACCAGAGTTCAAGCCCAGGTGGACCCAGTCATCCCTTCCAACCGCCACAAAAATTACCACAATTAAAATCAAAACACTCCCACAGGGCCATCATCTTCTTCCATGTAGACACTCATCATAACCTCTAGCTGGAGGTTTCTATGAGCCCAAGGTAGTGTCCAAAATAAGCTCACTTGCCCCTTATTTGCCTAAAATCATGGTGGCCTGGACACTCTTCCTGTGAACCAGGAGTGATCAAATATTCCTGCTGTTAAAGTGTTCCACTTCTCGAATTTCGGCCTACTGGCTGTAGGGTATAGATTCTTTATGTGATTTGGAGTCATGAGAAAATCCAAGCACATATGGGCTAGCCTCTGCAGGGATTTCAAGAACTCATTTGACCCAAAGGATCCCTATTCTCACTTGATGGAGTTCAGGAACCTAAAACAAGAAGGCAAAAATATTCATCCACAATGACTGCTCTTTTGGACATTTTAGTTTTGGAAGAACATGGGATCTTTCTTTAGATCCATCAGGTGCTGAGAATCTAAGCCACAACCTCATACAAGGACAAGAGGCTGATTCAGACACATCCCATTCCAAAGAAATTAAGCAAAGAGCCACAGGTGGGGTCCATTCATTTCCATATGAAAACAGTGTTTTTCAGGCTACACAAAGGGGTGGCCTGAGGCAAAGACCTTTCTGACATTTAGGGTAATAGAAATAGAATTAAGCAAATGGCCCAAAGAAGGGTTTCTTCACTGAGACTTTACTGCACACACTGATATCTGAGTTTTCTGAGATGATCTCATTCCCTTCAGCTATCCAGAACATGGCCATGTCACAGAGCCTTGTGGTGTTACATATCTGGAAACAAAACTATGAGTCTATTCTGGAGAGTGGCCAGAATTCACGTAGAAAACAGGAACTTTAGAAGATAGTAGATGTTGCCCATCCATAAGGCAAGCTGCAGTGCATTCATCAATTGCGCAGTATGAATTGCGGAAGCTTTCAACTAGAGACAACACATCCATTGATGCATTCTCTTTTCTAATGTCTACAACCATGGATACAGTGGGATACACAGACATAGAAACACTCACAATGTAAAACTACTTACTAGAAACAGTCCACTCCAAACCAAACAAACCACCTTTCCTACCTATTCTCAGAACATGAGAAAAAACCACAAACTCACACCTACAATGGCAAAGGCACTTCCTTCCCCCAAATAGGTCTGTGACTATCCGGAGTGTCTTCTGACTGGTGGGCCATATTATGTTCCCCCAAAATGGCTTGTCCTGTTTCACATCTGGTCTCAATGTCCAACTCCGTGAAGTTGTAAGGAGCCAGCAGTGAGCCACTGCCTGCTTTCTCAGGAAAGGCCCCTCTTCAGAGCTCTGCTGGCATTTGGCCATCCTCACATCAGCAGGTACCAAGAAAGACTGACTATGTCTTTGGGAAAAGCAAACAAGTTAGCCCACTGGGTCTGGAGTGGGACTGGCTCTGGGTGCCTGGCTTCCTGGATCCCAAGTTCAGAGAATTCCATCACCAAGGAAGTGAAGTGAGGTCACTTCTTTCAGGAACTGAATATGGTCACTGCCTTGGTAACCACTTTGTCCTAACAGTTGCTTCCAAGGATCCCATGAGATAGAGGCTGCCCCAACATCCTGTGACACATTCAGAAGTTATAATGGTATATCAACCATAGGCACCCTGGAACAGCTCTCCACAGAGGCCTGGTTTGGTCCATCTTCTCTACATTAAGAAGAGAGAGGCTGATTCAGACACATCAATTCATCCTGACCAGGTTGTTTGCATGGAAGATGACTATTGCTCTCTCAGGTCCTACATAGCTGCCTACATCTTCTCCAAGGATCATTTCTTCATGGATCTTTGAGGTTCTAAGCAGGTGGAAGATCTTCTACATTTCTATATTGTAAGACCCACTCTGTCGCTGCTCTTAAGTTAGTTATATTGAGGGAACAGTGTATGGTTAGGGTTAATAACAAGTTCGATTTGGGTTACGAATCATTCTGCGGGATGAATAATGGTATTGGCAACCTGCGATATTTACAAGAGTATACATGTGAAATATAAGTATGAAAGCAGAAATCTAGGTAAGATTTGAAGCCCAGAAGGGCATTGGGGACTTGAGTGGGATACTTAACTTTGAGTTATGTGCTGCACAGATGTCTCAGATAAATCAATATACACTGGCATCGGACCTTGTACCTTGGATGATTGAATGTTGAAGAGAGCATCCAGTCAAAAACCGATAGTCAGTAAGATTAGGAAGGTAGTTAGTAGATTTAGAAAGAAGAGTGAGCATAGGATTTGGACCAAAAGTTCTTCAGCAATAGGGTTTCGGGTAGAGAGTGTATGTAAATGTCAGCACATGTGAAGAGTCAGTCACAATGATGAACTGGGGAAAACATGTAGGAAAGCAGATATCAATAGAGACATTAGGAAATCAAGCAAAGTATAAAGTGTGTGATAGGGTTAGACATTTTCAACAGGTTTGAAGTTGAATATATAATCTTAGGAAGAAACAAATATGTAGTCACCAATAGGATTGATATTTGAGAGCATTAGGCAACCTGGACATGGATGATTTTAGTAATGGATGCTATCTTTCCATTTAGGCTTTGGTACAAAGTGTGACCTTTGCTTTTTGTGTCCGGAATATTTCTGTGATAAAATGTGTATGTAGATCAGGTGACATGAGTATTTCTTCCACCATTTCTGAGAGCAATATTTTGAAGATTTATAAATTCGTATGGGGGTACAAATAGGTGTACCCTGTTTCTATTAATATAGACATAATGCATGAATAGACAATACTGTGAATAAATAATATAACTGGATCCACTTTAAATAATGGATTGAATGGATATCTGAAAATATATAAGAAATGTTATATTGATATACAATCATTAATTCCAACCAGTTATATATCTAATGATTATCTTATGGTTATGGTTAATCATGAAGGGTGTGTGAGTTTTTCTTCAAAATTGATTATGGAAATCGAAAACAATATATTTGGAAAAAAAGTCTCATGAATAGACCAGTCAAGAAACATAGAGAAATACATGTGTTCTGGAGCAGGAAGTGACTGAAAGTGAAACAAATGCCTATAAATTTGCTAACTAGTGAATGAAATATATATGCTAAGATGTGCATAAACTGAAGAAATAGTAATGTACCAGTGTGGATTAAAAATTAACGTCAAAATACACATCGTGTCCCATAGGACCCAACATGCATTGATGTTCAACTGGGTCAGTTAATGTAGACATATTAGAATTTGTATGCACCTTTCACTGAAGTTAGTTCTCAGTACTAGGAAACAAATACGTATTTCAGGTGTTTGAGTATTTCTAAGAATAATCTTGTGAAAAGTTGATTATTAATCCACATACATGAAGATGAATGAATTTAGGGAGTGTATATAAGACACATAATTTTCATATTTTTAAAAATCTGGAGAGTATATACACACACACACACACACAAACACAGAAATTAAAAAATAGCAATATATATGCCAATCGAAATTCATCATGAAATATATATCATAAAGATGCAAAACATTCATTTTACTGAACAAGGGTTTATGTATAATGTTGTTCCACTGGGAAGCTCACCCATAGGTTGAATTTTCAGTTCTAACAGCGTTTAGGACGAGTGATCACTTCTCACAATTTGTATCTGCCAAGTCATGTAACTCAAAAGAATGTACGTGTGATACCGTGTAGGATTCTATTTGTGCATATAAAAATACATGTGCTGAATAGGCTCCAGAAAATGGGAGACAGTAATTCACATATTTGTTAACTTTCAAAACACATGGAGAACTATTTCAATTAAAAATTGACTAGATTCATAATACCTACCCTTTATCATGCAAAAGGCAAGTCCAACCCTGAACTGCATGTATTTACGTACTGTTTCGGTTATTTTTCTCCATCATATATTAGAATTAGTAGTCAGAGTCTATTAGAATATGGGTTAGTGTCAGGGATTCAGAATTTGGAATGGAAAAATAGAAAAATTAATCCAATGTGTATGCAAATATGTGCTAAAACAAATCTTCTGACTCTCATCCAGAACAATGCCTTGAAATTATCTTCGCCCCAAGTAAGACACAATTAGAGAAGAAAAGTTGCAAAATCTGTGATTACATTTCTGGAATGGAAAATGCTCAGGAGTGCACAAACTTGGAGGTGGTATAGGAGTTTCCAAAAGTAAGAACAGGGTACACACTCCACAAACATGGAGCTCTGCATGCCTAAAACTTTTAGAGAAACTGCCACTGAGGTTGGGCAATGATATATAGGTTTTTGTCAGGAGTTAAGCTTCCTTTGTAGTGATACCCTCAAAGCTGGGTCTGCTTCTATTTGACCTGGAGGACAAAGTTTCTTATTTTCCAATGAACACAAGGCAGCACTGCTGAATTCTCTCTTTGTAGATAAACTGTAGCCCCTGGGGGTGTATTTTCTCCCCGTGTGGACTGTGAAACAATTTGGTCATCCTCCACTTTTCGTGGTGTTTCTTGCTGCTGCACTTGGAGTTTGGTACATGCTTCACGAAATACAAGGAGTTCAACTGGGAAACAGTGCTGGAGAGAGTTCTGTCACGTGTGGTGGGTTATGGTCTGCAAGAAAATGCACAAACCAGGCTTCTATCTCTCAAAGATTGCTCCCTTGTCCATAGCAACCTGATTCTGAACATTGCCCTGAAACCTCGCCATAGAACAAGATGCCTTTACATATAAGGGTCTGAAGTCTGCACTATGCCAGTCACAAGCCATTTGGAAGCCAATGGCAGATCCACATGGACCCACCATGATATTTTATCACACACCTGCCCACCACTGCTCTACGCCCACTACTCAGCAGGCTACAAATTACTGGCATCTCTGTTCTAAACAATTTTCAGAAAACCCTGTCAATCAAGGAACTGTCTGGTACACTCATAATAAGCAATAGGACATCGAATGTTTCTGGAGTGCCACCTGGTCATGGGAATTTCAAAAATTTCATGGTATTTATCTAGCCATTTTTCAAGGATGACATTGGATGCACTGTGAATTTCAATTATTCAGGAACCATTAAATGTTGAGAAAGCTCAATTCAAAGAAAATTCTGGAGAACTCTCACAGGCAAGGCTTTCCAAAGAGTGGACAAAAGGTCACTTGAAGCCAGGACCATTGAGGTCTACAATGTGAGGTCCTATGTGTTTTGACTCTCAACTATGGCTGCCAAGTCTTTCAGAATAAAATCATGTGATATCCAGGCTGAGATTCCCAGTTCTTTGTGGAAAGCCACCCTGGTCCTAGATCTCAGGTTCCAAGGGCGACTCTCATGCGTGGCCTCCTAAAATCACAACACAATTCATGGCAATACTTCTCTGAGGTCAGTTTCAGAACTCAGTCTCTAAGGGGAAACACACCAGGGTTCAATCCCTGGTGACCCAGTCATCTCTTCCAACCGCCACACAAATGACCAGAATTAAAACCAAAACACTCACACATGCCCCTCATCTTCTTCCATATAGACACTAATCATAACGTTGGCTGGAAGTTTCCATGAGGCACACAGCACAAGACAATGTCAAAATAAACTCCCTTGCCCTTCATTTGTCTAAAGTCAGTGTTTCTGGACACTGTTCCTGTGAACCAGGGCTGATCAAAGATGCCTGCCATTAATACTGTTCCGCTTCTCCAATTTGAGGCATAGTGACTGTCAGGTATAGTTTCTTTATGTGATTTGGAGTCATGAGAAAACCCAAGCACCTATGGGCTAGCCTCTGCAGGGCTTGAAGGACTCAGTTGACCCAAAGGATCCCTCTTCTCACTTGATGGAGATCAGGAACCTTACAGAGGAAAGCAAGAGACTTCATCCACAATGATTGCTCTTTTGGCCATTTTGGAATTGGATGCACACATGGGATCTTTCTTTAGATCCATCAGGGCTGAGAATCTGAGCCATGGACTCACACTGCACTAAGAGGTGGATTCAGACATATCCCTTTGCAAAGCAATTAAGCAAAGATCCACAGGTGATGCCCATTTATTTCCATTTGAAAACTGATATTTTCAGGCTTTGGAAAGGTGTGGCCTTAGGCAAAGACCTTCCTTACATTCAGGGCAACAGAACAATAGAAAAGCAAATTCCCAAAGCAGAGTTTCTCCACTGAGACTTTCCTGATCACACTGATATCTGAGTTTTCTGTGATACTCACCATTCCCTTCAGCTATCCAGTACATGGCCATGTCCCAGATTGTGGAGGAGATACATATCTTGAACACAAAACCATGAGCCTATGGGAGAGTGGCCAGAATTCAGGAAGAAATCAGGAATGTAGAAAGGTAGTAGGTGTTGCCCATCTATAAGGTAAGCTGCAGTCCATTCATAAATTGGACAAGATGAATGCTGCGAAGATTTCTACTAGACAGGACACATCCTTTGATGCATTCTCTTTTCTATTGTCTACAACCACGGACACAGTGGGATACACAGAATCACTCACCTTCTCAAAGCACTTACTAGAAACAGGCCACTCCAAATTAAACAAACCGACTTTCCTACATATTCTTAGAAGATGAGACAAAATCACTAACACACAAACACACCCAAAAAGGCACCTTCTTTCCCCAAGTAGGTCTGTGACTATCCGGAGCATCCTCTGACTGGTGGACCATACTATGTTCCCCTGAAATGGGCTGTCGTATGTCAGATCTGGTCTCCTTGGCCAAAACTGTGAAGTTGTCAGGAGCCAGCGGTGAGCCACTGCCTGCTTTATCATAAAAAAAGCCCCTCTTCAGAGCTTTCCTGGCATTTGTCCATCTTCAATTCAGTAGTTGCCAAGAAAGACTGACTCTGTCCTTGGTTAATCCAAACATGTGAGACCACTGCAACTGGGACTGGGCCTGCCTCAGGGTGCCTGGCTTCCTGGATCCAAAGTTCAGAGTGTTACATCAACAAGAAAGTGACGTAGGTCACTTCCTCTAGAACTGAATGAGGTCACTGCCTTGGCAACCACTTTGTCCTAACAGTTGCTTCGAAGGGTCCATGAGATGGAGGCTGCCCCTACTTCCTTTGACACTTTCACAAGTTAAAATGGAATATCAACCATAGGCACCCGGGAACAGCTCTCCACACAGGCCTGGTTTGGTCCATCTTCTCTACATTAAGAAGAGAGAGACTGCTTCAGACACATCCCTTCATCCTTACCTGGTTGTTTGTCATGGAAGATGACTTTTGCTCTCTCAGGTCCTTCATAGCTGCCTATATCTTCTCCAGGGATAATTTCTGCATGGACCTTTGAGGTTCTCTGCAGGTTGAAGATCTCCTACATTCCTGTATTGTAAGACCAACTCTGTCCCTGCTCTTCTATAAAGGTAGATTGAGGGAATCGTGTATGTTTAGGGTTAATAACATGTTTGATTTGGGTTAGGATCATTCTGCTGGATGAATAATGGTATTGGAAACCTGCGATATTTATAAGATTATAGAGGTGAAATATATGTATGAAAACAGAAATCTCAGTAAGATTTAAAGCCCAGAAGGTCATTGGGTCCTTGATTGGGATAGTTAGCTTTGAATTATGTTCTGTGCAGATGTCTCAGATAAATCTATACACAATGGCATAGGATCTTCTACCTTAGATGATTGAATGTTGAGGAGAACATTCATTCAAAAAGGGAGAGTTGGTAAGATTACGAAGAGAGTTGGTAAGATTAGAAAAAAGTGTGAGTATAGGATTTGGACAAAAAGTTCTTTAGCAATAGGGTTTTGGGTAGAGAGAAAATGTAAATGTCAGCACATGTGAAGAGTCAGTCACAATGATGAACTGGGGAAAATATGTAGGAAAGCAGATATCAATAGAGACATAAGGAAATCAGGCAAAGTATAAAATGAGTGATACCAATAGACATTTTCAACAGGCTTGAGATTGAATATATAATCTTAGGAAGAAACAAATATGTAGTCAGCAATAGGATTGACATTTGAGAGCATTAGGCAACCTGGACATGGGTGATTTTCATAATCCATACTCACATTCCATTTAGGCTTTGGTACAATCGTAAGTGTGACTTTGCATTTTGTGGCCAGAATATTACTGTGATAAAATGTATATGTAGATCAGGTGACATGAGTATTTCTACCACCATTTCTTGGAGCAATATTTTGAAGAGGTGTAAATTAGTATTGGGGGTACATAGAGGTGTACCATGTGTGTATGAATATAGACATAATGCATGAATAGTCCATACTGCGAATAAATAATACAACTGGTTCAAACTTTAGAAATTGGAATAAATTGATATCTGAAAATACACAGGGAATCATATATTGAAATACATACATTCATTCCAACCATTTATACATCCAATGGTAATATTACGGTTGTGGTTCATCATAAAGAGTGTGTGAATTTTGCTTCAAAATTGATTATGGAAATCGACAGTAATGTGTGTGGAAAGAAGTCTCATGAAATGACCAGTCAAAAACAAAGAGGAATACATATGTTCTGAAGCAGGAAGTGATAGAATGTGTTACAAATTTCTTTAAATTTATGAAGTTGTGGCTGAAATGTATATTCTATGATGTACAAAAACTGAAGAAATAGTAATGTACCAGTGTTGTATAAAAATGAACGCCAAAATACACATCATGTCCCATAGGAATCTACTTGCATTGATGTTAAAGTGGGTCAGTTACTGTAAAAATATAAGGATTTGTTTGCACCATTTACTGAAGTGAGTTTTCAATACTATAAAACAAATATGTATTTCAGATGGATGAATATTTCTGAAAATAATCTTATGAAAAGTTGAATATAAAACCACATACATGAACATGAATGAATTTAGGGAGTGTATAATAAGATACATATATTTCATATTTTGACAAATCTAGAGTGTTTATATATATACAAAATACACACAGAGACATTAAAAAGTAGCAATATATATGCCAATTAAAATTCATCGTGAAATATATATCATCCACAGATCCAAAAATATTAATTCTACTGAACATGGATTTATGTATAATGTTTTTTAACTAAGAAGCTCACTCATAATTTGAATTATCAGTTCCAAAAGCGTTTAGGAGGAGTGATTTCTTCTCACACTTTGTATCTGCCAAGTTAGCCACCTCTCAAGAATACAGGTGTGATACCAGGTAGGATTCTATATGTTCATATAAAAATACATGTGCTGAATTGGCTACAGAAAAAGGGAGACAGGAATTCACATATGTGTTAACTTTAAAAACACATGCAGAACTCTTTCAACAAAAAATTGACAAGATTTACAACTCCAACCCTATATCATGCAAATAGGAAGACCAACTATACACCATGCCTCCTCTGAAGTGCTAGTATTTCTATTCTGTTTGGGTTATTTTTCTCCATTATATTAGAATTAGTAGTCAGAATCTAGTAGGGTATGGGTTAGTGTCAAGGATTCAGTATTTCGAATGGAAAATTGAAAAATGAATCCAATGTGTATGTAAATATGTGCTACACAAAAATCTTCCCACTCTCATTGAGAACAATGCCTTGACAATACCTTCGCCCCAAGTAAGACACAATTAGAGGAGAAGATTTAGAAAACCTGTGAACAAATATCTGGAATGGAATATGCTCAGGAGCCCACAACCTTGGAAGTGGAAGAGGAGTTTCCAAAGGTAAGGGAAAGGGTAAACACTCCACAAACATGGAGGTCTGCTGGCATAGAGACTTCCTGAGAAACTGCCTGTGAGATTGGGCACTTGAAAAATATGTTGTTGTCAGGAGCTTTAGCTTCCTTTCTAGTGAGACCATAAAAGCTTCGTCTGCATCTATGAGACCTGGAGGACATGCTTTCTTATTTCCCAATGAACATGAGGCAGCAGTGCTAAATTCTCTTTTTAGGTAAACTGAGGCCACTGGGGGCTAAAGGTCTCCCCATGTGCACTGTGAAGCCATATGGTCATCCTCCATTTTCATGGTGTTTCTTCCTGCTGCACTGGGAGTTTGGTATTTGCTTCACGAAATAAAAGGAGTTCAATTGGGTCACAGTGCAAGAGGGAGTTCCGTCATGTGTGGTGGGTCAGGTTCTGCAGGAGGATACAAGAACCAGGATTCTATCCCACATAGCTTGCCCCCTTGACCATAGCAACCTGATTCTGAACAATGTCCTGAAAACTCTCCATATAACAAGTTGCCTTTACATGGAAGGTTCTGCTGGCTGCACCATGTCAGTCACAAGCCATTTGGATGCCAATGGAAGATCCACATGGCCCCACCACAGATGTTTTATCACATACCTGCCCACCACTGCTCTAGGTCAACTACTCAACAGAGTCCAACTTACTGGCATCTCTGTTCTACACCATTTACATGAAACCCAGTCAATCAAGGCACTGTCTGGTATATTCATGATCAGTAACAGGACATCCAAATGTTCTCCAGTGCCACCTGGTGATGGGAATTTCAAAAATTTTATGGTATTTTTCTAGCCATTTTTCAAGGATGAAGTTGGAGGCACTGTGAGTTTCAATTCTTTCAGGAACCATTAAATTTTTAGGAAGCTAATTTCAATGAAAGCTCTGGAGAACACTCACAGGTAAGGCTTCCCAAAGAGTGGCCAAAAGATCACATGATATTATTCCCATTGAGGTCTACAATGTGAGGTCCATATGAGTTTTGACTCTCAACTCTGGGTGCCAAATCTTTCAGAATAAAATCATGTGGTATCCTGGCTGAGAGGCCTAGTGCTCTGTGGAAAGCCATCCTGGGCCTAGAACTTAGTTTCCAAGGGCGACACTCATGCCTGGCTTCCTTAAATCTCAACACTATTCATGGCAATACTTCTCTGAGGTCAGTTTGAGAACTCAGATTCTAAGGGAATCACACCAGAGTTCAAGAACATGTGGACCAAGTCATCTCTTCCAACCGCCACCCAAATGACCACAATTTAAAACAAAACACTCCAACGTGGCGCTCATCTTTTTCCATATAGACACTCATAATGACCTCTGGCAAAAGTTTTCCATGAGGGGCACAGCCCAAGACCGTGTCCAAAATAAGCTCTCTTGCACCTAATTTGCCTAAAGTCAGGGTGGCCTGGACACCCTTCTTGTGAACCAGGAGAGATCAAATAGGCCTCCCATTAATACTGCTTTGCTTCTTCAATTTGAGGCCAACTGACTGTGGGGTTTGGATTCCTTATGTGAATTGGAGTCTTGAGAAAACCCAAGCAACTATGGGCTAGCCTCTGCAGGGCTTTGAAGAACTCATTTGAACCAAAGTATCCCTATTCTGACTTGATGGAGGTCAGGAAAGTTACAGAAGAGGCGAGAGACTTCATCCACAAGGACTGCTTTTTTGGCCATTTTGGTTTTGGATGTACACCTGGGATCTTTCTTTAGATCCATCAGGAGCTGAGAATCTAAGCCACACCCTCACACAAGGCAAATAGGCTGATTCAGACTCATCCATTCCAAAGCAATTAAGCAAAGAGCCACAGGTAATGCCCATTCATTTCCATTTGGAAACTGTTTTCTTCAGGCTTCACAAAGTGGTGGACTGAGGAAAAGACCTTCCTGACATTCAGGGCAACAGAAGAATTGGTAAACAAAAGGCCCCAAGCAGGGTTTCTTCACTGAGACTTTCCTGGTCACACTGATATCTGAGTTTTCTTAGATGCTCGCCATTCCCTTCAGCTATTCAGTACATGGTCATGTCACAGAGCTTCAAGGTTGTACATATCTTAAACACAAAACCATGAGCCTATTCTGGAGAGTGGCGAGAATTCAGGAAGAAAACAGGAACTTAGGTAGATAGCAGGTGTTGCACATCAATAAGGCAAGCTGCAGTCCATTCATAAATAGGGCAGGATGAATGCTGGGAAGCTTTCTACTAGATAGGACATATTCATTGATGCATTCTCCTTTCTAATGTCTACAACCACGGACATAGTGGGATACACAGACATAGAAACACTCACCTTGTCAAACGACTTAGTAGAAACAGTTCACTCCAAACAAAACAAACCACCTTTCATACCTATTCTCAGAACATGAGACAAAACCACAAACCCACACCCACACCACAAAGGCACCTCCTTCCCCCATGTAGGTCTGTGACTATCCGGAGTGTCCTCTGACTGGTGGGCCATACTATGTTCTCTGGAAATGGCCTGTTCTGTCTCAAATCTGGTCTCCTTGGCCAACTCTGTGAAGTTGTCAGGGGCCAGCGGTGAGCCACTGCGTGCTTTCTCAGGAAATGCCCCTATTCATAGCTTTCCTTGCATTTGGCCATCCTCACATCAGTAGGTTCCAAGAAAGACTGAGTCTGTCCTTGGTAAATCAAAATAAGTTTGACCACTGGGGCTTGGACTGGGACTGGCTCTTTGTGCCTGGCTTCCTGGATTCCAAGTTCAGAGAGTTCCATCACCAAGGAAGTTAGGTGAGGTCACTTCCTTTAGGAACGGAATGAGGTCACTGCCTTGGCAACAACTTTGTCCTAACAGTTGCTTCCAAGGTTCCCATGAGAAGGAGGCTGCCCCTACTTACTGTGACACTTTCACAAGTTACAGTGGTATGTCAACCATAGGCATGCAGGAGCAGCTCAACAAATGCCTGCTTTGGTCCATCTTCTATACATTAAGAAGAGAGTGGCTGATTCAGACACATCCCTTCATCCTGAGCAGGTTGTTTGCCATGGAAGACTTTTGCTGTCTCAGGTCCTTCATAGTTGCCTACATCTTCTCCAGGGATCATTTCTGCATGGACCTTTGAGTTTCTCAGCAGGTGGAAGATCCTCTATATTCCTGTATTTTAAGACCCACTCTGTCCCCACTTTTCTGTAAAATTAGATTGAGATAACAGTGTATGGTTAGGTTTAATAACATGTTCGATTTGGTTTAGAAAGGAAACTACACGGTTGAGCAAACAGGGTCCTACCATTAGCAATAATATGAGGATTATAAATGGACCGGCCATGGCAGATAAAAGCATAGTTAACCAGGTTGACTATGTGAAGAAAGAATCAAACCTCCCTTCTGGGGCCTCTGTCTCTCTTTGACGCTCTTCAAGTCGTTTTCTTAATTTACTCATAGATTCTTTTACAACTCCAGTATTGTCGGCATAAAAACAACATTCTTCCCTCAATGCAAGCAAAAAGGCAACTTTCTCTCATGAAGAGGAGGTCCAACACTCGCCTGCTCTGTAAAACAACTTCAGAGAGAGAGAGGTTAAAATTCTTGTAAAGCTGTGATGTCGGTTTTTAATGTCTTTAAGCTTTGGTCTATTTCTGCTTCTAATTGTGTCTTTGTTGTGTCTCATGGACTAGGGCAGTTGTTCCTATGCCCACCCCTTCAGCAATTATTATTCCTCATAGGATGGCCAAAGTGAGGGACACAGGTTCCCGGTGGAACCGGGTTGTATGCCCCCCTATTTGAACTTTAAATGAACCTATGTCATGATAGAGCACTCTGAAAAACATCTGCATCATTACATAATTAATCACATCTATTGACCATTTTATGTAAACATAAATAATGTTAAAGTGTATAGAATTATACTGTTTTAGGAATGGACAAGAAAATGCACCTAAGATAGCACCAAAGTGAGGAAAACATTCTTATTTGGTTGTATCCGGATTTAGAGGGCATTGCTTCTGTTGTAATCAATTAATCCCCTGAACCCCAAGTTTTGGTAGTTTTAGAATTTGTACCCAACATGTAAGGGAAGGGGCTCAGAAGTTCACAGTCTGCAGAAATTCACAAAAATTAGTTTTTGTTTCTGTTTTTTTTTTTCCTCTGTTCTGGGCAAGTTAACTTTTCAAGGACACCTTGGAAGGGGAGAGCTTTTTTGTCTCTTTTTTTTCTCCCTGCCAGCTGTCACCATGGAGACCAGTTGCTAACTTTTTTATCTTAGAAATGTATGCATCTCGGTGAAGCCCCAGCTCAAGGCCAGAGGCCTTGTTCACATATTTTGTGAAAAACTGGAAAGGCAGTGTCTAGCTTAGGGGTGGTGATTTTTCCAGCCAGTGGCCAAGTAGAACAGGGCAACACGAAAAGTGGAAGTTTATGTACATTGAACTCTTTGAGAGGGACTCTTTTGCTGAAAGACCTAAAGTAAGCCTTGGTGAAGACTTCTGGAGAAGGTCATTTAAGACATTTCTGTGGACCTGGTACAGAGGGGGAAGACGGGATAGTCGAGGCTGAGAGCAGCTCCGTGGATCTAAGAATGAGAAAAGAGAGATGTAAAAGAAAAATGGTAAAGCGGTTTGGGATTTTCCTAGAACAAAACTTGAGCATTAGAACAGGTATAGCAGAGGGGAAGATGGGAGTAAATATTCCAAAAAGCCTTTGAGGGACTTTAAATTCTTAGAAACCTCTTTTCAGTGATGACAAAGCAACTTTAAATGCCATTTTCATTACATCGTGGATAGGGGTCTGAGGGCTCTTCTCAGCTGGTTTGAGCTTTGGGTTAGCTTGCTAGAGGACTTGGTGGGACCTAGTGCAGGCCCTGACAGGAAAAGAGAGGAGTGAGTGGGTGAAGGGGTACCTCGGTACCTGCTACCTCAGCAATGGGGCAATGTTCTGAGAACCAGCGGAGGTTTGGGTTTTTGATTTAGTAATTGGAGAGAAGAAATCAGGTTGCTAAGATGGGAGTGATAGCAGAGAGTCTAGATCAGAAGGCTGAGGGTGAGGAACTATTGGAGAAGCATAGTACAGGATGTGAGAAAAAGAGGAAAAATGATTCCACATAGGGAAATTTCGCCCTTTTGAGAACTTGCCGAAGTTAATAATGTCACTCAGAATTTGAGGATCTAGAGAACCCTCTGGGGACCATAGTATTTGGTTGTCTAATTGGTAATATGGCCAATGCTGTGTACTGAATTTGATGAGGAGTTTGGGTTCCACCAGGCAGCCCCTGTATGCTCACATTCCCTTGACTTACACAAGAAGTCGGCTTCTCCCCCACACAGCCGTGGCTGTTTGTGGCTTTGATAGTCCGCCAGGCAAACATAGTAATCTAGGCTAGCCAACCTGAATCTGTCTCGCGTGTCCCTGCATCCAAAATGTTTGTTTCCATTATCTATGGTACAGAAGAGATTTAATGGGATTTTAGTGGGATCCTCTTCATCAGGGATATCTCAATAGGAAAGACCTTTACCGACCTGACAAATGTCTGGGTGGAGAGATGGCCACCAGGTCTCTATGGGGCCTGTATGCGAGATAGACTATACTTCTTGTCTAGTAGGATTTGTGATCAGCCATTGCTGCTGAACGGGGTGATGAGGGTTAGAACTACTGGTGGCCAAGGGGAGAGTCTATAGTCTTATCCACATAGCGAATACGCAATTTGAAATGGTTACCACGCTTTTCCAGTTTCCAACAAGAGTCTGGACACAGCGAAGGCTTGAGATGAGAGCCATGGATCCAAAAAGTGATTCAGTCTACTTTTACCGCTTTAGGTTTTATAAGTAGCACCTGGTATGTTCCTTTCCAGTGGGGTTCCAGGGATGACACCTGATGTTGTCTTATGTAGACGAAGTCTCTTACTTGATATTGATTTAGAGTCCCCTCCTCCCCTGGTTGGTAGGCAGTGGCCAGCTGTTTCCACAGTTATCGCTGAGTTCTTTCAATGACTTTAAGTCTGTGAAGCAAGGGGGTGTGGAAGTGATCATTAGGCCTTAGAGTTGGGGTTAGGTCCCTTACTGGATGATGGGAATCATAGAGAATTTCATAGGGGGTGAGGTTACACAAAGAAAGAGAGGGAATATTTCTCGCATGCAACAGTGCATAAGGCAGGAGCATAATCCAATCTTTTATGCCGGGCTCTAAGCTTAATTTTGTGAAGGTCTCTTTAATGGTTCTATTTATTTTTTCTACCTGTCCTGAGCTCTGGTGTATTTAAGCATAATGTAACTTAAAATTAATCCACAGGGTCCCAGTTAACACCTGACTTACCTGGGCCATGAACACCAGTCCATTATCAGACCCTATTACCTTAGGCAGACCGTATCTTGGAAAAATATCTTTCAGAATCTTCTTGAAAATCATTTGTGCAGTTTTTTTTTTTTTGTGTGTGTGTGTGTATGTGTGGAAGGCTTCAGTCCATCCTGAAAATGTATCTACAAAGACTAGGAGGTATTTAAGTCCATACCTTGCTGGCTTAATTTCACTATTGTCCACTTCCCAAAATTGTCGTTTTCTGGTTCTTCATAGGTGCTTTCCTCTAGGAAACTGGAAGGGTAAGCATTAACCAATTGACGGACTCGACAGGCTTTTGTTACCCGTTCAGTTATTTTCTTTCGCTGTGAGTCGGTTAGTGGAAAACTCTGTTCTTAATCCTACAGGAATGCCTGCAGCTTCATTGAACCAAGGTGAGTGAGTTGGTGTACATTTTTAACGTAGTGTAGGGCTTTCTGTAATTGCAGCCTGAGCTCAGTGAAGTTGAGGTGTTCAGTGTCAGTGTCCATAGATATTATAAAAAACTTCCTGGTGATCAGGGGTCCATTGGAATTGGGCATCTCCCTCTAACACCGGGTATAAAGGAGCAGCTAAAAACGCAAACCCAGGTATCCATAACCTGCAAAAGCCAGCAGTCCCAAGAAACTCTCTGAGTTGTCTCCTGTTAGATGGGGGTGGTATCTAGGCAATGGTTTGTTTTCTGGGCTCAGTGAGCCATCGTTTACTGCCCCTAAGGAAACAGCCCAGGAAGATTACTTCATGCCAGCAAATTTGGGCCTTTTTGGCCGAAACTCTATACCCGAGTTGAGCAAGCTCATATAATAGTGCTTGGGTCCCAGACTCACAGTTTTCCTTGGTGTTGGCTGCCAGTAGCAGGTCATTCACGTATTGAAGCTGGGTGACTTTGGGGTGCGTAGTTCTGAAATTGCTGAGATCTCTGTGGAGGGCTTCATCAAAGAGAGTGGAGGAGTTTTTGAACCCCAGTGGGAGTCTAGTCCAAGTTAGTTGACCAGACGTTCAGGTTTCTGGGTCTACCCACCCGAAAGCAAACAGCAACTGACTATCTTTATGCAGAGGCAAGCAAAAGAAAGCATCTTTTAAGTCCAGAACAGTATACCATTTCCGCTCAGGGTTCAGAGTGCTAAGCAGATTGTACGGATTAGGTACCGTGGGGTGAATGTCCTGCACTCTGTTGTTGATCTCTCTTAGGTATTTAACAGGGCGATTGTCCCGGTTCCTGGCTTTTTTTTCTAGTAGCAGGGGAGTGTTCATGGCCAATTGACAGGGCCTTAGGACGCCTAAGGTCAGATATTTCTGAATATGGGGCCTTATCTCATCTTTAGCTTTTTTTGCTTAGAGGATATTATTTGACATTAATTGGGGAGGCTGAGGTTTTTAACTCCACTGTTATTGGAGGTTGTTTCACGGCCAGGCCTAACCCAGCAGTTTTTGCCCAGGCATCGGCATAATCTGTTATCCATTTCTGGTGTAGCTTGCCTGTTTGATCAGTCTTGGGGGGTGTGAAGAGTGGATGTTCATCTTCTACTAATTTAGTTAAAGCCGTGACTATAGGAGTTTATACTAAAGGATTTAGAAATTTCATTTGGTAGCCTTCAGGGTTAAAAGTTATTTAGGCCAAGAGCTTGGTGAGCAGATCTCTGCCCATCAATGGGTCCAGGCATTCCTGGATTACTAGGAAGGAGTGATGGATTTTTCCTTTACCTAGGTCCATGGTCCTCTTAGTAGTCTAAGCCCGATATTTACTGCCATTAGCCCTTTGAACTACAGACCTTTTATTTGATAGAGGGCCCAATGGGGCCTTAAGGGCTTCGTATACTGCTCCTGTATTCATTTCAAAGTTTACTGGGGTCCGCTACACTTCAAAAGTTACCCTGAGCTAGGGGAAGTGATCTGAGCCCCAACATTCTTAGTCATGCACCAGAGTCACAATGGCTGGCTGGCGTGGCTGTCTCTTTATAGGGCACTTTTTGGCCCAGTGTCCTTTTTTTTTTTTACAGTAGGCACATTGATCTGAGGCCAGGAGTGGCCTCTGGCATGGCCCCAGGTAACCCTTACTGTCACCTTACGTCTTAATTTCTGGCCTCTTTCTTGTTGTGACAAGGATCTTGGTACAATCCCTTAGTCTGTCTTTTGCTTCTCTCATCCTTCCTTTGCTCCCTTTCTTTCTCCCTGTTTCTCTCTTATAGTATACTTTCTCAGCTTCTCTGACTAAATCTCTTTTTTAAATTTTTTTAATATCCATGGCAGCTTGCCCAATTAAGGCCATTGTTACAGATGAATTTTGATCCGCTGCCTGAGGATCGAAAGGAGTATATCTTTTATATGCCTCCATAATTCTTTCTAGAAACAAAGAGGGAGATTCATCAGGCCTTTGAATAATTTCTCTTACCATGGCCAAATTAGTTGGTCACCTAGCAGCCCCTTGGAGACCTGCTATTAGAGCCAGGCAATAATTGGACAGATGCTCTTTATCTTCAAAGGTGTTGGGGTTCCAGTTGGGTTGGTTTAAGGGTAAGCTGGCTTTGATTATGTTGGGAAGTTGTGTTGGTCGCCAATCAGGTCCGAGGATATTTTTTTTTTTTAGCTTCTTGGAGGTTTTTCTCTTATTCCTCTGTCATAAAGAAAGTCCCTAGGAGTTGTTGGCAGTTATCCCAAGTAGGCAGGTGTAAAAACGTTGGCGAGTTCTCTGAGTTCTTTTAGCCGGGCCAGCTTCCTCCAGGAAAGGAGGGGCTCTGTGTGCCACGGGACTGTCATCTGGATGGCGCTGGGCCATCCTAGCTTCTTTGAATGGTGGAGAGGCTGAGTCAGCAGCAGGGGAATCACATAGAGGGTGTTGGCAGTTGGGGGATTAAGGCAGAGGATAAGGAGGGGGAGGAGAGTCCAGTAGAGTCTTGAGACTCAGGGAGAACAGAGGGTGCAGGAGGAGGAGCAGAGAGTTAAAGAGATAGAATCATGGGGGAAGGAGTAGGAGTCCGTGCAGGGACAAGGAAAGGCTTCACCCTTGGAGGAGGAGATTTGCAGAGGTCCTGACAAGTTAAGATATATGGCTGTTGATCTGGACGTCTACGTGGCCCCGGCTAAAAGACAATATCTCGAACTTTTCAAATTAGTGCGAAGTAGAAAGATCCTTCTAGGGGCCATCTGACTACAAAGTTGGGTCATTCTGAGACACAGAATCTGCAAGATCCGGCGTTTTACTGAAAAAGAAAGATTCTGAGCCCTTAAGCAGACTTTGGTCTAGTGATCAAGGGTCATGAATAGAGGCATTGAAGTGCTCTGTCCCATAATGAAATATACACAGACAATAAAAGCAATGACACAAGACACAGACAAGACAAGACAATAAAGACAGGCAATGGACGTCCAATACTGAGACCATGACTGAGTAGCCGGCAAAACATGATGGGCTGGCAATACCGAATCCGAAACAAAATATCACTGAATAAAGGAGACTATTGTTCCTCGATTTCATGAGTTCATCCCCCAGGGACATGGCCTGTGGCTCTGTTACATGTGTGTCAGCCACCATGGGAGGGAGCTCACGCTCTTTACCAATAGCCATTTTGTGAAACCCTAACCTGAATCCTGAAACCAGAAAGAGGGGCCTTATTTATCCCCAGAGGAGCCCATTGGGGGTCTTTCATCTGCGGCTGCCGGATCTCACTGGGGCCACCAGATGTAAAGATCGGGCGAGGTGGGTGGAAGAGACCACCAAGAGACTGTCTCATGCAACAGCAAAGGCTTTATTGCGAGTCCGGCATGCAAGTGCTCAGAGCTCACTTGAATAGAGCAGAGAGCCCTGAGAACAGCTTAAGAAGTGCTTATATATTTTCCTTGGAGAGGGCAGGAAGGAAAGTTTATTGATGGGTAAGTGCGAGTGCCGGTTTGCGTGCAATTGGTTGACCGAGTACATTCTGCAGTTTGGCAGTTGGGGACAGCACATTCTGGGAACAAGAACAGCAAACAGTTCTCAATATTTCAACAGTGTTTTGTTAAGCATACAGAAAATCAAGAAGTGACAAGTACCTATTTTATTAACCTTTCAATATAAGTATGAAAACAGAAATCTAGGTAAGATTTGAAGCCCAGAAATTCATTGGGCCCTTGATTGGTATACTTAGCGTTGAATTACATTCTGTAGTGATGTCCCAGAAATATGGATATACAATGGCATAGGACCTTATACCTTCTCGGAGGTCAATTCCAAAACACAGACTCTAAGGGGAATCACACCGAAGTTCAAGCCAAGGTGGACCCAATTATCTCTTCCAACCGCCACACAAATGACCACAATTAAAACCAAAACACTCCCACATAGCACTCATCTTCTTCCATATAGACACTCACCATAACTTCTGGCAAGAGGATTCCATGAGAGGGGCAGCACAAGACAGTGTCCCAAATAAGCTCCCTTTCCCCTCATTTGCCAATAGTCAGGGTGGCCTGGACACCCTCCCTGTGAACCAGGAGTTATCAAATATGTCTGCCATTAATACAGCTCTGTTCTCCAATTTGAGGCCTACTGACTGTGGGGTTTAGATTCTTTATTTGAATTGGATTCATAAGAAAACCCAAGAACCTATGGGCTAGCATCTGCAGGGCTTTGAAGAACTCATTTGACTCAAAGGATCCCTATTCTCACTTGATGTAGGTAAGGAACCTTACAGAAGAATGTGAGGCACTTCATCCACAGTGACTGATTTTTGGCCATTTTGATTTTGGATCCACACATGGGATCGTTCTTTAGATCCATCAGGTGCTGAGAATCTAAGCCACAGGCTCACATAGGACCAAGAGGCTGATTCAGACACATCCCTTTACAAAGCAATTAAGCAATGAGCCACAGGTGGTGCCCATTCATTTCCGTTTGAAAACTGTTTTCTTCAGGATTCACAAAGGCGTGGCCTCAGGCAAAGAACTTACTGACATTCAGGGCAACAGAAAAATAGGCAATCAAAAGGCAAATTGCAGGGGTTCTCCACTGAGACTTTCCTGGTCACATCGATATCTGAGTTTTCTGAGATGCTTGCCAATCCCTTCAGCTATCCAGTACATGTCCATGTCACAGTGCTTGGAGGTGGTACATATCGTGGACTCAAAAGCATGAGCCTATTTTGCAGAGTGGCTAGATTTCAGGAAGAAAACAGGAACTTAGGAAGATAGCAGGTGTTGCCCATCGATATGGAAAGCCCTAGTGCATTCATAAATTGGGCAGGATGAATGCTGGGAAACTTTCTACTAGACAGGAAACATCCATTGATGCATTCTCTTTTTCTAATGTCTACAACCACGGACACAGTGGGATACACAGACATAGAAACACTCGCCTTGTCAAACAACTTACTAGAAACAGTTCACTCCAAACCAAACAAACCGACTTTCCTACCTCTTCTCAGAACATGGGGCAAAACCACAAACACACATCCACACCCAAAAAGGCACCTCCTTCCCCCAAATAGGTCTCTCACTATCCGGAGTGTCCTCTGACTGCTGGGCCATACTATGTTCCCCAGATATGGCCTATCCTGTCTCAGATCTGGTCTCCATATCCAACTCTGTGAAGTGGTCAGGAGCCAGCTGTGAGCCACTACCTGCTTTTTTAGGAAAGGCCCCTCTTCAGAGTCCTCTTGGCATTTGGCCATCCTCACATCAGTAGGTACCAAGAAAGACTGACTCTGTCCTTGTTAAATTGAAGCAAGTGAGACCACTAGGACTGGGACTGGGACTGACTCTGTGTGCCTGGCTTCCTGCATCCCAAGTTCAGAGAGTTCCATTACCAAGGAAGTGAGGTGAGGTTGCATCCTTCAGGAACTGAATGAGGTCACTGCCTTGGCAACCACTTTTTCCAAACAGTTGCTTTCAAGCGTACCATGAGAAGGAGGCTTACCCTACTTTCTGTGGCACTTTCACAAATTAGAATGGTATATCAACCATAGGCACCAAGAAACAGCTCTCCACACAGGCCTGATTTGGTCCATCTTCTCTATATTAGGAAGAGAGCCTTTAGTCCGGCGAGCACTGCAGTGAACCTCTGCACTAAAACTATTAGCAAGCACCTGGTGGAGGAGTCCTCCATAGGTAAGTGGGGCTTTTATAACATCTGATATCCGGTTAAGGGAGATCTCTTCTGATGACAGAGATGTGGCCTGGGGAGGCTCACATATACTCCTTTCCAGGAGAGTAACCAGAATCGTTCTGTCCTCTGTTCTGTTCTGTAGGGAATTCCTCTGGAACTGTAGAGAGGGGCCGACGGGCACGCATGCACTCCTACCCTGTAGCTATAGCAAGATGTTGCACTGTTCCACTGTTTTTCTGTTTAGGCGCATGGTTTCTGTTTTTTGTGTTTTGTTTTGTGTTCTATTTTTTTGATTGTTTGTTTGTTTTTGTTCATTTTGTTGTGTGATTTCAGTGGTAAAAACTTAAGGATTTTGGACGTAAAAATAGGTAATAAAGAGAGTAAGCCTGACACCCCTTTGGACTGTGTTTTAGGGAACTGCGATGAACTTTACTGGCCTTTGTTAAGCAGGATGATAGAAGCTCCTAGCTGGCTGCCTGGACCACACCCATTGCAGAGGGCAATGCTTTGTGGGGACCTAAGAACTGAGCATCTCCCAGGTTAACAAGTGAAACTCCTTTAAAACCCCTTGTCACTCCAGATCAAGAGAGTCACAACCTTTGGCAGAGTCCCCTGTGTTTCTCCTTTGTTCGCAAAGCAATAAACCTCCCTTTTTCTTTTTCTCAAAACTCAGTCCTCATTATTAAATTGGTATTAATTGGCGTCAAGTTGAGGAATCGAACTTTAATTTACAAATTTGGTACCCGCCCTCCACCCCGGAACTTTGTGAGAGCTGTCTACTGAAATATTAGGAGATGAAGCATGCTTGGTGTGGAACTGAACAAGAGGAGCTAATCCTGTAAGTAAAAGGAGGGACTGAGGGACTCCCAGCAGCTGCCAAAGCCCTGTTGATTCAGGGAATTACCTCCTTCCTCCCCGCACTGTAAGAATTATGCCACCTCTGTCTTGTTAAAAAAGAGAAAAAGAAAAAGGGGACACTAAATGCAGTGAAGTCACCATGGAGACACTTTATTTTACATTTCAGGTTTCCCCTCTGTTAAAACATGTGGTCCCCCCCCTGTGGATATCTATGGTGCACACTGGTGTAGGAGATTTTTCTCTTATCTGCTCTGGTTTAAACGGTTCTCTCTGACAGCCATAGTCTGAACCTCCTTTCTGTCTGTCTTCTGTCTTTGTATCTGGCCCTTTAAGACATGTGCAATAATGTTTTGATATTATAAATTGTTTCTTGAGAATGATCTTAGCTGAATGTGTGTCTAAATGATGATGTTTTATTTTAACAATCTGGTATCTGAATGGGTTTTTGAAGCATTGCAGAATCTTGCAGTTAAAAGTCGGGTTTAGGTAATTGTTTAGTTTATGATTTCAGATAATTCATGCCAGAGAACTTAAATACTTAGTATGGAAAACTGAAGAACTCTACTTCCAAGTTGGCAAGTAAATTCCCAATCATACAGTCTTTTTTTCACCAATTTTGAATTGGATAGCCTCGGAAAATGTCACTGTGTGTACCACTGCATTAATTTGGACAAGGATAGTAAATCATAGAATGGTATCTGTTGACAAAACAATATGTAAAGATATAAAATTTTGTGAATTGTATCTTAAATTTGTATCATAATTTTCAACATCCGAACCTCAAAATTATGGTTAAAATGCCTTAGGCCTGAGGTGTCTGCTCAGAATAGCAGTTTTTCCTGCTCCTTCCAGACCTCAGCCATGATTTATATTGAAATGTAAATGAAAGAAGCCTGAAAGCTTAGTAGGAGACTGATTTGAGGCCTAAGGGAAAAAAAAGGTAAATTGTATGGTATTTACTAATTACTAGCCAGTCACTTTTTCTAGGACTCTTTTTTTTTTCCTTAGATACTTTTTTTTTTTGAGCTCATGATTTTGAGCATACAGACCTAGGTTAATGTTTTTCAGATCAGTTCTATCTTTGACCAACTGTAGACTTTTTGAAACATTGCAATGGAGATTTCACCTGAGAAAAGCTACAAGGCCTTTACTATTATTATGTGTGCACACTTTTGTTATGTGTTGTATGTCTACATATACATATGTCCCTATATCATATATATGATACACAAATTAACATATACAAGGAGGGCTCATAAAAAAGCGCTCATTAAAACAAATTTAAATAGGAGATCCAAAGATCTTTAATTCACGTGATTTAAATGTTTCAATTTAAATTGGATAAACAGATAAAAATCAATGTCTTTAAATTTAAGCTTACAATTTTTTTAGGTGTTCAAAAATCTAATAAAATATTAATATCTACAAAATGTCTAATATGCCTTGGTTCTAGGACCTTTCCTTCAACATAAAAAAGGTTTACACCGTCAATACATTTGTCTAATATTTTGATAAATAAGTAAAGTAAATTTGATATGGGATTGCTCATTCATGAGTACTTTTCTTAGATATCTGATTGATTTACTAAGGTTTGAATAAGTTATTATTAAAGTCTGTATAAGAATATAAAAATAAGTCATGTGTTAATGAGACAAAAATTTCTTAAAACATAAGTTTACCCATAACGTTGTGTTTATTAAGTTTTATTTTCTCCAGAGCAAGCAACCATAAAAATTAAACAACTGATTAAATAAGAACTGTTATTTTAGAGCACTGTACTGCCATTGCTTTAAAAGCTAAACTTGGTTAATGTAGAAACATCAATGTAATTGTGATGCTATCAATGTTTTCATATCTTATAGGTATGCAAGTCTGTAAGGTAGAAACTTTAAAAGAGCATTATATCAAGCTGGTTCTCTGAAGTTGTATGGTAAAAAATATATTGGGGATTTATTTACCTGTTATCAATAAGATATGTAAACTTTTATGTTACTTTTTACATTGGGGAACAATTTAAATGTATTTTTTAGTTAATGAGAGCCTAATCGATGTAAAGGTTAAAAACTTTCAGCCTTTCTTTAATTCATGTTTTAAATGTGATATCATATGGTGTTAGCTAATGTTCATGTGACCTCAAACAATTTATGTAAACTTTGTCAAATGATATTTAAAAATAAGGATTAGCTTTAGAACTAAAATACTTAAGATTTATAAAGAGAACTGCCTTAGCTGAGATAAGGCAATGTGTCCCATATTACTACATGTGAGAATGACTACGAAACCAGTAGGTTAGATAATATTTCTTTAAAGTTATGTTAAAAAGTTGGTTTTTTTTAAGGTCAATATTCCTAGGATCTCAAACAGGGGATATAATGTATAACTCAGCCAAAAAATTCAGGGTAGCTGTTACACAAGCTAAGTATTTTTACTTTTGTTAATTTTATTTTGAAATTTTCTTATAAGTGATCTAAAGATTCTCTGTTACTGTTTTACAAACGTGTTGCTTTAAGAACACAACATGGGTTTATTCAATATAATAAGTCATTACTTACAATACAGACAGAATAATACAGATCCCAATTAATAAAAAGATAATTATATAGTTATAGACATTAAAGCCCAGTACTCTTAATATAAGGCTGTTAAAATTTATTTGCTGGATGTTTAAGATTAGGATTTAAAATTAAAGTTAAATGAAAAGAGCCAAGAAAACCAATATTTGGCTTTTGCCCTATGAGTCAGTCTGAATCCAGGGAACAGGGGACTTCTCTAAAGAGCTTTGAAACTCTGAGCCACATAACCTCCTCCTGATCAGGGAGATTAATGAGACCACTGGAGAACAGAAAGCCAATCAGTGTATTTGTTACGAAGAGGAGAGTCATCAAAGAAAGGAGACATCCCTGATGCTTCCGAGGGAAGCCAAATGGTCAAGCAAGATCTGGACCCACCTAGCGCAAATGGCACTAGCAGAACTGAGAATCTGCTCTCAAGTTTCCCCAGAATTGACTCCCATAAAAGGTCAGCTGACTGTTAACAATAGATGGAAACAAAAGTCAGTTTGACTGCTTCATCTTAAACACTTAGCAAAGACAGTTAAGAACAAAATACATCCATTCCTGGGCATTTTAAATAATAATAATAATAATAATAATAATAATAATAATAATAATAATATAATGTTAAGGTATGCACTTTATGTTTGCCTCCCAAAATAAGTAAGACTGGTGGCTACAAAGAAGAATTCTCAGACAGGAATGCCTGATACTTATAAAAAGAGACTATCAAGAAGACCTGCCACAGGGAGAAGTTTTCAGTTTAAGGCCTACAGATATTCCTAACCTACACAGGTTGGCTTGGTGTTTGCTAGTACAATTATCCAGCACTGAGTAACAGAATTAAAGGTTTCTCAAAGAGACACAGAGGTCATACTAGTAAAAGGATTTTACAAGATCAGATGACATTAAATAATTAAACTGTATCTTATGGGGAGGGACAAGTGTAACAGTAAAAGTTAAATATTAAATTGACAGTCCTGATAACTGGGGATATTAAAGACTGGTGAGGGAACTTCTATACAGTGACATGTTCCAGGTGCTGCAACATTTATTCAGTACTCATGGTTTTTGCTTCTCTCATAGAAGAACCCATCCCCAGATGACTTTACAACCTGTTCTTCCCCAATCAGACTTCAAACCGAACTGACTTCTAAAGGCAACTCATGTCCCTCAACTGACTTCTAAAAGGCAACTCATGTCCCTCATCTCATGCCCACTCACGTCACCCTGTCTCAGGTCAGAAGAAGAAAAAATGAGTGACACCACTCTTCTAATAACAATGGAGAGAAAGATAAATAGACTATCAATATAAGTAATTAATTTAGTCAGGTAAAATCAGGGAGATCAGTTTTGGGTGAGTTCTAAAAATTTGGAGACTCTTACCTGAGGGATTAAAATTTCCTCAGTGCTCTTCCTGTAATCTATCAAAGATTTGAAAGGGACACAAAGAAAAGGCGGGAATGATAGACCCAACCTGATCTTTAATTTAAATTGGGAGCCATCTTGCCAAAAAGCGATGAAAAGATAATTTTGGCTTTACCATAAATTACTTCAAATTCTAAACCTGCTTGGAATGCCTGCCCACGCCTTGAACTCACCCATGCCCGGCTCTCTGACCAGATAGCAGCCCTCTCTGAAACTTTAGTGACACATCATAAATATTTGCCTTCTCTGGCCAGACAACAACCCTCTCTGAGGCTCTAATGGTCTTCATGAACTCTGATGTAGGGACAGCAAAAAAAATGTAGACTGCCATTAGTGTGATGTTTATCAGAGTTCTGTTATCTGTAAACCCCCTTTTGTGTAATATTCTGGGCTATTAAGCTGCCTGTAGGAAAGCTGGGGTTGCTGTCTTTTTCCCGCCGTTTTGTGAGGGAGAGGTAGCACAGCCAGTGGAAATAATAAGCTTAATTTAATTTGATTTTAATTAGAGTCAGTGGTCTTTTCTTGTGTCCTGGTCTAACAGGTAAACACTCCAAAAACATGGAGCTCTGCCAGCCTAAACACTTCTTGAGAAACTTCCTCTGAGTTTGGGCACTTGAAATATATGTTGTTGTAAGGAGCTTTAGCTTCCTTTCTAGTGATACCATCAAAGCTGAGTCTGCATCTATGTGACCTGGAGGACATGGTTTCTTGTATTCTAATGAACATGAGGCAGCAGTGCTGAATTTTCTCTTTGTAGGTAAACTGTGGCCACTGGATACTAAGTGTCTCCCCGTTTGGACTGTGAAGCCATTTGGTTATCCTCCACTTTTTGTGGTGTTTCTTGCTGCTGTACTGGGAGTTTGGTATATGCTTTATGAAATACAACGAGTTCAACTGAAACCCAGTGTTGAAGAAAGTTCTGTCACTTGTGGTGGGTCAGGGTCTGAAGGAGAATGCACCAACCAGGCTTTTATCTCAAAGAGCTTGCCCCCTTGTCCATAGAAATCTGACTCTGAACTTAGCCCAGAAACCTCTCCATATAAAATGATGCCTTTACATAGAAGGGTCTGCTGGCTGCACCATGTCAGTCACAAACCATTTGGAAGGCAATGGCAAATCCTCATGGCCACACCACAGATGTATTATCACACACCCACCCACCACTGCAATAGGCCCACTTCTCAGCAGGCTCCAACTTACTGGCATCATTGTTCTACACCATTTTCATGAAACCCGGTCAATCATGGCATTCTCTGGTACACTCATGATCAGCAACAAGACATCTAAAGGTTCTCCAGTGCCACCTGGTTAAGGGAATTTCAAAGATTTCATTGTATTTATCTAGCCATTTTTCATGGATGAAGTTGGAGGCACTGTGGGTTTCAGTTCATTCAGGAAATATTAAATGGTGAGGAAGCTATTTTCAATGAATTCTCTGGAGAAATCTCACAGGCAAGTCTTCCCATAGAGTGGTCAAAAGGTCACATGAAGCCAGGCCCATTGAGGTCTTTAATGTGACGTCCATGGGTGTTGTGACTGTCAACTATGGCTGCCAAATCTTTCAGAATAAAATCATGTGATATTCTAGCTGATATTCCAAGGCTCTGTGGAAAGCCACCCTTGTATTTGATCTCAGTTTCCAAGGGAGAATCCCATGCATGGCCTCCTAAAATCTGAACACAGTTTATGGCAATATTTCTCTGAGATCAGTTCGAGAACTCAGACTATAAGTGGAATCACACCAGAGTTCAAGCCCAGATAGCCCCAGTCATCACTTCCAACCACCAAACAAATGACCACAATTAAAACCAAAGCACTCCCACAAGGCCCTCATCTTCTTCCATATAGACACTCATCATAACCTGTGGCTGGAGGTTTCAATGAGGGGCTCAGCCCAAGACAGTGTACAAAATAACCTCCCTTGCCCGTCATTTGCCTAAAGTCAGGGTTGCCTGGACACCCTTTCTGAGAACCAGGAGTTATCAAATGAGCCTGCCGTAAATACTGCTCTGATTCTCCAATTTGAGGCCTACTGACTCTGGGGTATAGATTCTTTATGTGAATTGGAATCATGAGAAAACCCAAGCACCTATGGGCTATCCTCTGCAGGGTTTGAAGAACTCATTTGACAAAAAGGATCCCTATTTTCACTTGATGGAGATCAGTAATCTTACAGAGGAAGGCGAGAGACTTCGTCCACAATGACTGCTTTTTTGGCCATTTTGGTTTTGGAAGCACACATGTAATTGTTCGTTAGATCCATCAGGTGCTGAAAATCTATTCAACAACCTCAAACATGGCCAAGAGTCTGATGCAGACACATCCCTTTCCAAAGCAATTAAGCAAAGATCTACAGGTGATGCCCATTAATTTCCATTGAAAACCGTTTTCTTCAGGCTTCAAAAAGGGGTGGCCTGAGGCAAAGACCTTTCTGACATTCAGGGCAACAGAACAATAGGTAAGCAAATGGACCAAGGCAGGGTTTCTAAAATGATATCTGAGTTTTCTGAGATGATCCCATTCCCTTCAGCTATCCAGTACATAGCCATGTCACAGAGCTTGGAGGTGGTTCATGTCTTGGAAACAAAAACATGAGCCTATTCTGGAGAGTGGCCAGAATTCAAGAAGAAAACAGGAATTTAGGAAGACAGTGGTTGTTGCCCATCCATTAGGCAAGACAAAATCCATTCATAAATTGGGCAGGATGAATGTTGTGAAGCTTTCTTCTATTCAGGACACATCCATTGATGCATTCTCTTTTCTAATGTCTACAACCACAGACACAGTGGGATAAACAGACATAGAAACACTCGCATTGTCAAAAGACTTACTAGAAACAGTCCACTCCAATCCTAACAAACCGACTTTCCTACCTATTCTCAGATCATGAGACAAAACCACAAACTCACACCCACACCCCAAAAGTCACCTCTTTCCCCCAAGTAGGTCTATGACTATCCGGAGTGTCCTCTGACTGATGGGCCATAGTATGTTACTCCAAAATGGACTGTCCTATGTCAGATGTGGACTCCTTGGGCAACACTGTGAAGTTGTAAGGTGCCAGTGGTGAGACACTACCTGCTTACTCAGGAAAGGCCCCTCTTCAGACCTTCCTGGCATTTGGCCATCCTCACATCAGTAGTTACCAAGAAAGACTGATTCTGTCCTTGGTAAATCCAAATATGTGAGGCCACTGGGACTGGGACTGGGAATGGCTCTGGGTGCCTGTCTTCCTGGATCCCTAGTTCAGAGAGTTTCATCACCAAGAAAGTGATGTAGGTCACTTCCTTCAGGAACTGAATGAGGTCACTGGCTTGGCAACCACTTTGTCCTAATAGTTGCTTCCAAGTGTCCCAATTGATGGAGGCTGCCCCTACTTCCTGTGACACTTTCACAAGTTTGAATGGTATATCAAACATAGGCACCCGGGAACAGCTCTCCACACAGGCCTGGTATTGTCCATCTTCTCTACATTAAGAAAAGAGAGACTGCTTCAGACACACCCCTTCATCCTGACCAGGTTGTTTGTCGTGGAAGATGACTTTTGCTCTCTCAGGTCCTTCATAGCTTCCTATAGCTTCCCCAGGGTTCATTTCTGCATGGACCTTTTCATTTCTCAGCAGGTGGAAGATTTCTTACATTCCTGTATTGTAAGACCAACTCTGTCCCTGCTTTTCTGTAAAGTTAGATTGAGGGAACAGAGTATGGTTAGGGTTAATAACATGTTTGATTTGGCTTAGGAATCATTCTGCTGGATGAATAATGTTATTGGGAACCTGCAATATTTATTAGAATATATAGAGGGGAAATATATTTATGAAAACCGAAATCTAGGTAAGATTTGAAGCCCAGAAGGGCTTTGGATCCTTGATTGGGATACTTAGGTTTGAATTATGTTCTGCACATGTGTCTCAGATAAATCTATACACAATGGCATAGGACCTTGTACCTTGGATGATTGAATGTCAAAGAGAACATCCAGTCAAAAAAGGATAGTTGGTAGGATTAGGAAGATAGTTGGTAGGATTAGGAAAAAGAGTGAGTATATGATTTGGACAAAAAGTTCTTTAGCAATAGGGTTTTGGGTAGAGAGAAAATGTAAATGTCAGCACATGTGAAGAGTCAGTCACAATGATGAACTGGGGAAAATATGTAGGAAAGCAGATATCAATAGAGACATTAGAAAATCAGCAAATGATAAAGTGATTGATAGGATTAGACATTTTCGACAGGCTTGAGTTTGAATAAATAATCTTAGGAAGAAACAAATATGTAGTCACCAATAGGATTGACATTTGAGAGCATTAGGCAACCTGGACATGGGTGATGTTCATAATCCATACTCATATTCCATTTAGGCTTTGGTACAGTCGTAAGTGTGACTTTGCATTTTGTGGCCAGAATATTACTGTGATAAAATGTATATGTAGATCAGGTGACATGAGTATTTGTTGCACCATTTCTGAGAGCAATATTTTGAAGAGATATATATTAGTATTGGGGGCACAAATAGGTGTACCATGTGTGTATGAATATAGAGAGAATGCATGAATAGACCATACTATGAATAAATAATATAACTGTTTCCAAATTTAGAAATTGGAATAAATTGATATCCCAAAATACACAGGAAATCTTATATTGATATACATACATTCATTCCAACCAGTTATATATCTAATGGTAATATTAGGGTTGTAGTTTATCATAAAATGTGTGTGAGTTTTGCTTCAAAATTGATTATGGAAATCGAAAATAATGTGTTTGGAATGAAGTCTCATGAAATAACCAGTCAAAAACAAGGAGGAATACATGTGTTCTGAAGCAGGAAGTGATTGAATGTGTTACAAATGTCTTTCAATTTGTGAACTTGTGGATGAAATGTATATTCTACGATGTACAAAAACTGAAGAAATACTAATGTACCAGTGTTGAATTAAAATGAACATCAAAATACACATCATGTCCCATAGAAATCTACTTTCATTGATGTTAAATTGGGTCAGTTACTGTAGAAATATAAGGCTTTGTTTGCACCATTCACTGAAGTGAGTTTTCAGTACTAGGAAACAAATATGTATTTCAGGTGGATGAATATTTCTAAAAACAATCTTATGAAAAGTTGATTATAAAAGCACATACATGAACATGAGTGAATTATTTAGGGAGTGTATAATAAGACACATATATTTCATATTTTGAAAATATATATATCACACAGATACATTAGAAAGTAGCAATATATATGCCAATCAAAATTCATCATGAAATATATATCATTCACAGATCCAAAAATATTAATTTTACTGAACATGGATTTATGTATAATGTTTTTCAACTAAGAAGCTCACTCATAGTTTGAATTTTCAGTTCCAAAAACATTTAGGAGGAGTCATCTCTTCTCATACTTTGTATCTCCCAAGTTAGCCACCTCACAAAAATGTACGTGTGATAGCAGGTAGGATTTTATATGTGCATATAAAAATACATGTGCTGAATTGGCTACAGAAAAAGGGAGACAGAAATTCACAAATGTGTTAACTTTAAAAACACATGGAGAACAATTTCAACAAAAAATTAACAAGATTTATAACTCTTACCCTATATCATGCAAAAGGCAAGACCAACTATACGCCATGCCTCCTCTCAACCGCTTGTATTTCTATTCTGTTTGGGTTATTTTTCTCCATCATATTAGGATTAGTAGTCAGAGTCTAGTAGGGTATGTGTTAGTGTCAGGGATTCAGTATTTTGAATGGAAAATTGAAAAATGAATCCAATGTGTATGTAAATATGTGCTACACCAAAATCTTCCCACTCTCATCCAGAACAATGCCTTGACAACACCTACGGCCCAAGTATGACACAATCAGAGGAGAAAAGTTAGAAAATCCGTGAATACATATCTAGAATGGAATATGATCAGAAGTTCACAACCTTGGAAGTGGTAGAGGAGTTTCCAAAAGTAAGGGACAGGGTAAACCCTCCAAAAACTTGAAGGTCTGCTGGCCTAGAGACTTCTTGAGAAACTGCCTGTGAGGTTGGGCACTTGAAATATACGTTGTTGTCAGGAGCTTTAGCTTCCTTTCTAGTGAGACCATAAAAGCTGGGTCTGCATCAATGTGACCTGGAGGACATGGTTTCTTATTTTCCAATGAACATGAGACAGCAGTGCTGAATTTTCCATTGTAGGTAAACTGTGGCCCCTGGGGGCTGAATGTCTCCCTGTGTGGACGTTGAATCCATATAGTCATCCTCTATTTTCATGGTGTTTCTTGCTGCTGCACTGGGAGTTTGATATTTGCTTCACGAAATACAAGGAGTTCAACGGGGACACAGTGCAGGAGGGATTTCTGTCACGTGTGGTGGGTCAGGGTCTGCAGGAGAATACAAGAACCAGGCCTCTATCCCACATAGCTTGCCCCCTTGACCATAGCAACCTGATTCTGAACAATGTCCTGAAACCTCTCTATGTAACAAGGTGCCTTTACATATAAGGGTCTGCTGGCTTCACCATGTCAGTCACAAGCCATTTGGAATCCAATGAAAGATCTACATGGCCCCACCACAGATGTTTTATCACACACCTGCCCACCATTGCTCTAGGCCCACTACTCAGCAGGATCCAACTTTCTGGCACCTCTGTTAAACACCATTTTCATGAAAACCAGTCAATCAAGGCACTGTCTGGTATACTCATTGTTGGGAAAAGTATAAACGGCAGCCATACCCCAGAGAAAAACCCCAACATGGTGCCTAAGGACTTCTTCTTTCTACCTTCTTTTTTCTGCAGTGGTGCCAAATGTTCCCACCCGTGTGAACTCTCCCGCTGGCGCCAATTTGAAATCTCGCTGGTGGGGAACCTTAGCCCCAATAAGAACTAATTCCTGGGCTCCAGAGCTGATATCTGAAAGAACTTACCAATAAACGGTTTGCCTGCCATTTATCTAAGCCCTTCCATCTTCCCCTTAGTTCTAAATAAGCACACAGCTTTTTGCAATAAAATTGGAATTCTCCCAGCGAAGTGCCTTTGCGTGGGAAGTTCTTTCATTCTGGTGCCCCATGTGAGGATACGGGTGAGCTCTTTCTAACAAGAGCCCCGTCCCCTGCTCCCCCGGAGACACTCCGCCATGGTCCGCTCTTTTCAGACGCCAGCTTCCTGCACCCACCACAGATCTGATATATGTAAGCCTCCCCTGACCCTGGCTCTGCAACTCCCTTCGGGCTACCACTGGTTTTGTGACCTTGATCTTCCGGCACACTCTCGACGCCCTGTAGGGGGCAGGAAATTCCTGCCACTAAGACCTTTACTGGTGCAGTGGACCCTCTGGTGATCCCTTTTCCTTTGGGGCGTGAGGCTTCTGAGTTTACACAAGAGGCTCTGTGGTTTTTTCTCCTCTGCTGCCGCTGCCGCTGCTCGCTAGAGTTGCTGTTTGCTGCGGGGCTGCTGTGTCTGGCTGAAGCTGCCTCTCTGCTCGGGGAAAACTGAACTCCCGTCCTGGAACTACATTCTGCCGGAACCGGAGTTCTGTTTTCATTACTGACTTTTTCCGCTGCGTTCAAAAACTTTCCTGATGTCAGGTTGCCCGTGGCTCCGAACCCATTGGGTCTCACAGATCGCACTTCACTGGTGACGCCCAGGTAGTGCCCTCTGTATTTCCTCATGACGGCTGGTCATTTTGGGGACGCCCACCTGACCCCCGTTCGCCCTGAGCTTCCTGAAAGCCGTTCCAGCCCGGGTTTTCTCTTTGTCTCTCTCGCTTACTCTTATTCTCTCTCTCTCTCTCTCTCTCTCTCTCTCTCTCTGTCTGTCTTCCTTCTCTCCCTGTGACTATGGGCACCTCTTCATCTGTACCTGAAGCCTCACCTCTCAAATGTCTAATAAAAAATCTGGCCACACTCTCCCTCACACCAGACATCAAGCCCAAACTTCTAATCAAATTCTGTACCCAAGATTGGCCTACATATCCACTGGATAATGGCAATCATTGGCCTCCAGAAGGCTCCTTACATCCAAACTTCATCTGCGACCTTTTTAACTACTGCCAGCATCTGAAAAAGTGGAGTGAGATTCCCTGCATTTAAGGTTTTAGCCTTCTCACACAGCACCCTGTCGCTGCTCCTCCTGCCCTCCCTCTCAGGTCCTCCTTGTTTGCAAACCCTTCTCTTCCCCTACGTCTACTCCTGACTTCACAGATTCTTCCTCATTCAACAAAGCAGATGAACCCCCACCTTATCCCCCAGTCCTATCTGCCCCTTCTCTCCCACTATACCCTCCTCTTCCTCTGCCTGATTCCAGGGATCCTCAGCCTTCCATTTCATCCTCCTCCCATCCGCCCTCTTCTGCCTGCTCCACCTCCTCCTCTTCCAAAGAGACACTCCCTGCCCCTCCCTCTCCTTCCTGTCAGCCTCCTGAATCTTTCAGTCCTCCTGTTACCAGGTCTAAGGGACTCCTTCCCACCCCCAAGACAATCGCACCCCTTTGTGAGGTACCTGGTCCCTAGGGTGTCATCAGAGTCCAAGTGCCCTTCTCCATGTCGGACATTACTCAGCTAGAGAGGTAGTTAGGCTGATTCACCATTGACCCCACCACTTACATTCGGGAGTTTCAATGGGTCCTGCAAGCATATAGTCTCACTCATCATGACATCTACATGCTCTTGGCCAATACACTTCTCCCTGAGGAAAGTCAATGGGTCTGGGAGCTAGCCCAAGCCCATGCTGATGAAAATCATAGGACCAATCCTAACCACCCCACAGGCCCTCATGCTGTCCCAGAGCAGGATCACCTATGGGATTACAACACCCCTGAAGGCTTACAGTCTAGTGACCTTTTTACATCCTGCCTCTTGGCGGGCCTGAAAAAGGCCATCCGCAAGGCTGTTAACTTTAAAAAGGTGCAGGAGGTCATTCAAAGGAAGGAGGAAACACCTTCAGAATTCCTGGATAGACTAACCAAGGCCCTTTAACAGTACACAAACCTCAACCCAGAAACCCCTGATGGCCGTCATGTCTTAATGAAATATGTTCTGGCCCAAAGCTACCCTGACATTAAAGCCAAGCTTCAAAAGCTTGAACAGGGCCCTGCTACTCCTTAGACTAAAATCCTCGCTGTCGCTTTCAAGGTTTTTTATGATAGAGAGGATGAAAGTGAATGCCATAGGCAGAGGGCTGAAAATGCCAAGTTCCAAATGTTGGCCCAGGTCATTCAGAGAAGACCATCACCACGCCATCCCAATATGACACCCCCGGGAGCTTGCTTCAAATGTGGTAAGGAGGGACATTGGGCCAGGGATTGTCCTTCACTGAGGACACCCTACAACCCCTGCCCAAAATGCCATCAAAGGGGACACTGGGGGGCAGACTGACCAACAACCCGAAAGGGAGGTTGGTCAGCCGCCAGGCAACCACAGCCTTTCTTGGGCTTAGCAGCGGAGGATTGACGGATCCCTGGGCTTTCCCTCCAGACTATTACCATCAAGAATCAAGAGCCTAGGTTTACCTTCCTGGTGGATGGATGCTTCATTACCTTCCTCTTGGATACTGGTGCCACTTTTTCGGTCTTAAGGGAGTATGGGGTTCTACCACACCCTCAAAAACTCCTATTGTCAGGGTAGGAGGTAAACAGATTTTCCCTCAAACCCCCCCATCATGTTAAATGCAGGGATCCCTTTTGTCCTTCACTCACTTCTTTCTCGTTATGAGCCATTGCCCCATTCCCCTTCTGGGAAGGGACATACTCTCACTATTAAAAGTCAGCATTCACATATCACCCCACACCTCTCCTACCTCTCATTTCCTCATGATGTTCCTAGGGGCAGATACACCTCCTTAATGCACTCTCCCATGACTCTCTAAACCAGTTAAGCTTGAGGTTTGGGACACAACTACACCCCTTATGGCTAAATGCAGTCCTATTCATATTGTCTTACGGGACCCTTCAAGATATATTAGTCAATCACAATATCCACTCACAACCACAGCCCTCCTCGAATTAGAACCCATCATCCAGGATTTATTACGAAAGGGGTATCTTAGGCCTACACATTCTCCTTTCAACACCCCTATTCTGGCACTTAAGAAACCTAAAGTGTCCTACAGGCTGGTTCAAGACCTTCTCCTTGTCAACTCCTCTGTGGTCCCCATCCACCCGCTAGTGCCCAACCCTTACACCCTCCTCTCTCAGATCCCTGCCACTACTACCCACTTGTGGGTCCTAGGTTTAAAAGATGCATTCTTTTCTATTCCCTTGTTCTCAGAATCTCAGAATATCTTTGCTTTTACATGGACTGACTCTCACATCCACCATTCTCATCAGCTTTCCTGGACTGTCCTCCCACAGGGATTCAGGGATAGCACCCATCTCTTTGGCCAAGTTCTTGCCCAGGACCTCACATCCTTTCACCCGACCTGTCCTGACACTATTCTCCTTCCATATGTCAATGACCTTCTTCTATGTAGTCCCTCTGGGAACACTCTCAATCCCACACTGCTCAGCTTCTTAATTTCCTAGCAGACAAGGGATATAGGGAGTCTCCCCACAAGGCACAGGTTTCCCAGTCTTCTGTCACCTCTCTTGGTTTTTGCCTTAGACCCGGGAAAAAGGAAATAACACTGGATAGGAGGCAACTCCTCTCTGATCTTCCAGTGCCCCATATGAAAGCCAAAATACTATCATTCCTAGGATTAGCAGGTTATTTTAGGGCCTGGATCCCAAATTATTCTCTTCTATCCAAACCCCTGTATGACCAAGCAAATGGACCCCCTAGTGAATCTCTTGTCTCCTCCCCCATCTACCACTTCCGCAGGTTTCAGCAACTCCTCTTAAAGGCACCTGCCCTTCACCTTCCTGATCTTTCAAGACCATTTCATCTATATGTCCATGAAAAAGGGGGGCAAGCACTTAGGGTCTTAGGTCGAAACTATGGGCCTACATTTGCACCTGTGGCATATTTTCCAAGAAACTAGACTCTACCATCCGTGGGTGAGCCCCTTGCTTAAGAGCTCTGGTTGCTGGACAAATTTTACACAAAGAAGCCTCTAAGCTGAGTTTTGGGGCACCTTGAACTATCCACTCCCCACATCACTTGAAAGATCTTTCAGCTAATAAGGGCCTTCAAACCCTTCCTCCATCCAGAGTTCTGTCGCTCCTCACTTCCTTACTGGAAAACCCTAATATTACTTTCCTCCCCTGCTCTGCACTGAACCTTGCCTCACTGCTCCCAATGACTCCCACGTCTAACACACCAACTCATAATTGCTTGGAAACCTTAGAAGATTTCCTCCCCTGTCATTCTTCCATTTCTGAGGAACCACTCACCAAGCCTGACCTTATCTGGTTTACTGACAGCAGTTCCTTTAGGCAGAACGGCACTCATTACTCTGGATATGCTGTAGTTTCAGCCACTGAGATTATAGACGCCAAAGCTTTGCCTTCAGGAACTACCAACCAGCAGATTGAACTTATAGCAGCCACTCGTGCCTGCCTTCTAGCACAAGGCAAATCCCTCACCCTCTATACTGATTCAAAATATGTCTTCCAGATCTTATTATCCCATGCTTCAATATGAAGGGAGCGACGCCTACTTACCACCAAAGGTAATGCGATCACTAATTCGGCTCTTATAACCAATCTGATGGAGGCCTCCCACTTACCCACCCAGTTGGGAGTTGTCCATTGTAGGTCCCATCAGAAGGATGGCTCTCTTATCACTGAGGGCAATGCCAAAGCTGACCAGGAGCCACAAATGCGTGCTACCACTTCCAATTATGGCCCCTATGGGGTACATATTATGGCCACTTTAGACAGCTCATCTGAAGCCCCTACTTCTTCCAGTAAGAACAAGGATCTTTTCAAGTTCCTTCATACTCTACACCATTCCAATTCTCAGTCTTTAACCCTTTTTTTACAGAGCTTCTTCTCCCTCAACCCTTCTGACATAGCCATGATAGAGAATATAGCCTCTAATTGTCAGATCTGTCAGCGGACCAAACCTCATACTCCTTTAAGGCCCAAACCTTTTCCTTTCCACCAAGCCCAGGGACACATTCCCGTTGCTGACTGGCAAGTAGACTTCACCAACATGCCCACAGTATGGCACACTAAATACTTCCTTGTCTTTGTGGACACTTTCTCTGTTTGGGTTGAGGCATTTCCCACTTCCAATAAAAAGGCTTCCACTGTAGCTTCAATCTAACTGACAGACATCATCCCTAGGTTTTGTATGCCCACTTCCCTACAATATGACAATGGCCCTGAGATTATTTCTAGGATCACACAAAAGGTCTCTCAAGCCCTCTCCTTCAAGTGGCATTTCCACTGTCCATATTACCCCCAGGCTTCAGGGAAAGTGGAAAGGGTAAATCATACTCTGAAGGAAGTCCTTACCAAATTGACAATGGAATTAAACTTAGACTGGGTCAAAATCCTTCCCTTTGCTTTGCTTTGAATCAGAGCTCTCCCTAAGAAACCATCTTTACTGTCTCCCTTTGAGATAATGTATGGAAGACCTCTTATACCCTCTGGGTTGGTCACTTCACAAGGACCTCTCACCCGAGATTTGTCTTAGCCTCTCTTGTTTCATCTCCGCTCTGAACACTGGAAATGTCAGAACTGGCTTCTTCCGGACCCAGTCTCCTCTCCAAACACTCCTCCCTTAACACCTGGGAGTCTAGTCTATTATAATACCCCAGAGGAGAAAGGGACTCTTGCACCAAAATGGGAAAGCCTGTATCCTTTCATTCTCTGTACCCCCACCGCCGCCAAACTCTTTTCACCAGACAACCGTCTCACTCCCTGGATTCCCATTTCTAGGTTGAAGCCATATCACCAGGAGGCCCCACCTGCTGACGACAGGACCATGCCAGAGGAACTCCAAGAATCACCTCCTGAAGCTCCCCTTTACTCCTGCTTTCCACACCCATCTCACCCATTTAAGTTGCGGCTCACACGGTGTTCCCTGCAGCCCAATTCCTCTTAAAGAAGGCACAATGAGCTCTCCCAACACCCTAGTCTTCTCTAACTGCTTGTTTTTTGTGCTCTGCTTTTTTTCTGTGCTCTGTTGGGACTTGTCTTTACCCTCCTAACCTACAATGTATTTATTCACTCTTCGGGAACGATACTCAGAACATGGCATGCAGAAGGTCCGCGCAGTGGATGCAACTACTTGCTTCATCCACAACTGCACCTCTATTTCCCTAAAATTGTCACCTTCAAGGACCTTCGTCCCTGGTAGCTGGAACTGGCCTTTCATTTGCTTCCTTTTTAATCAAACCAAAGACTATTGTCATTGGTGGCCTGAGATATATAATGGGTGTCACTATTGGTCATGCAGGTTCCATGATGAACGTGGTAGCTGTTCTTACCACTCACTTGGCTACTCTGAAGGGTATACTCTGATCGTATACTTCAGATATACCTGACCCCAAGGCCAAACGTTGGGGCTATGTTGAGTTTGCTCTCTATGCTCGGACAACCTCAGCAAGACCCACAGGGTGGATGACTGTTGGCCGCACCCTGATTACGCCACCTAAGGCAACCAATCATGTAGTCGAACACATTAAGGAGTCAGAATCAAAACTGGATAAAGGCCATTGCAACAGATGTTTTTTCGTCCTCTGCCTGAGGATCAAAAGAAGTATATTTCCTATATGCTTCCATAATTCTCTCCAGAATCATAGAGGGAGACTCATTAGGACCTTGGATTACCTCTCTTACCATGGCCAAATTAGTCGGCCCTCTGGCGGCCACTCGGAGCCCCGCCATTAGAGCCCTGTGATAAGTGGAAAGATGCTACCAACCTTCAAAGGTGTTGGGATCCCAGTTTGGTCGGTTCATTGGCCCATAAGGATGAAGAGGGAGCATCACAGTGGCTTCTGAGTTTTCTATTTTCCGTAGCTGGTGGGTTTCTTTAGGTGGCCCAGCTTCCACCAGAAAAGGAGGGGCTGCTGCTGCTGCGGAGAAGTCCCTTGGAGGGCTTGGGTCTGGCCCAATTGCCTCTAGTGGCGGAGAGGCTGAGTCAGTGGTGGGAGAATCATCTGGAATGTGTTGAGGGTTTGGGAGCGAGGGCAGAGGATAAGGAGGGGGAGGATTGTCCAGTCTTGTGACTCAGGAAGAATGGGGGGAAGATGGGGAGGGAACGGAAGGTTTGAATGATAGGATCCTGGGGAAGGGGTATATGGCTGTTGATCTGGGTGGCCACGTGGTCCCGGCTGAAAGACAATATCTCTGACTTTTTGGATTAGATTGAAGTAGAAGGATCCTTCTGGGGGCCACCCGACTTTGAGGATGGGCAATTCTGAAGCACAGAGAGTCTGCCAGGTCTGACATTTAACTGAAAAATAATGATTCTTGGCCCTTGAGCGGACATAAGTCCAATGATCAAGGGTCAGGGACAGAAGCGTGAAAGTGCTTTGTCCCATAATGGGAGTTACTCAAAAAGAGACAGTGAAGACACAAACGCAACACAAACAAAGACAAACAGTAAACGTTTAACATGGGTCCAAGACAAATATTAGAACTTAGTAACTGGCAAAACCTGATGGGTTAGACAATAAAGACAGACAGTAAACACAACATGAGTTCGGGACAATGAACAAAACTGTGTAGCCAGCAAAACCTGATGTGCTGGCAAACCGAATCCTGAAGCAAAATATAACCGAGTTGAGGAAACTAATATTCCTTGATTTCCCTCGTCCTCTGGAGTGTCCCCCAGGGACGTGGCCAGTAGCTCTGTGACACGTCTGCCACCCACTGTCAGAGAGAGCTAATGCTCTTCACCAACAGCCACTTTGCCAAGCCCTAACCTGAAACCCGAAACCAGAAAGAGGCGCCTTTCTTACACCGAGAGGAGTCCCTTGGGGTCTTTCGTCCGCTGCTCCGGATATCTCACCTGGGGCCTCCAGATGAAAAGGTGGGGCGAACATCGGAGGAAAAGACCACCAACAGGCTTTCTCATGCAACACCAAAGGGTTTATTGGGGGTATAGCGTGCTGGAGCTCAGGGCTCACTTCAGAGGAACAAAGAACAAAGAGCCCCGAGAACCACTGGAGTGGAGTTTATATACATTCTTTAGAGAGGGCAGGGACTTTACATACATCATAGCCTCCTTTAGCAAATCATCATATACCGCGGGAAAATCAAATAACAACTCTAAAACATGATTAGCACATTCATTGGCGGGAACATGTTGGCAGGGGGTGATTGGTCAGCCGTAAGAAGGGGTATACATTTAAATTGATTGGTGGATGCACTGTGATGTATACGTGGTGAGCTGCATGGTTTCTGGGAAGGGGCTGTTAAGTAACTAGGTCCTCAGGGAAGATTTCAACACACATCTAATGTGCAAATCCGGGAATTGTCTTAACTGCCACAGAAATTTCAGGTGCTGAGTGCAGCTTGGAAACTTTACAAAACCTGGTTCTTTACATTTCAATTTCAATTTCTTTTATTCTTTCAGAACCTTAGAGAGGAAGGCGAGAGAGTTCATAGACAATTACTGCTCTTTTGGCCATTTTGGTTTTGGATGCACACATGGGATCTTTCTTTAGATCCATCTGGTGCTGATAATCTAAGCCACAGCCTCAAACAGGGCCAAGGGGCTGATTAAAACATATCCATTTCCAAAGCAATTACTACTCTGAAGTCAGTTACAGAACTCAGTCTTCTAGGAGAATCACGCCAGTGTTAAAGCCCAGGTGAACACAGTCATCTCTTCCAAAAGCCACACAAGTTACCACAATTAAAATCAAAAAAATCCCACATGGCCCTCATCTACTTCCATATAGTCACTCATCATAATCTCTGGCTGGAGGTTTCCTTAAATGGCACAGCCCAATAGAGTGTCCATAATAAGCTCCCTTCTCCTCATTTACCTAAATTCAGGGTGGCCTGGACACCCTTCCTGTGAACCAGGATTGATCACATAGTTCTGCCATTAATACTGCTCTACTTCTCCAATTTGAGGCCTACTGACTATCAGGTATAGTATGTGATTTGGAGTCATTATTAAACCCAAGCACCTTTGCAGGGATTGGAAGAACTCATTTGACACAAAAAATCCCAATACTCCCTTGATGGAGGTCAAGAACCAAACACAGGAAGGCAAGAGACTTCACCCACAATGATTGATTTTTGCCATTTTGGTTTTGGATGCACACATTGAATCTTTCTTTAGATCCATCCGATGCTGATAATCTAAGCCACAGCCTCACACAGGGCCAAGAGGCTGATTCAGACACATCCCTTTCCAAAGTAATTAAGCAAAGAGCCACTGGTGATGCCCATTCCTTTCCATTTTAAAACTGTTTTCTTCAGGCTTCACAAAGGGTGGCCTGAGGCAAAGACCTTCCTGACATTCAGGGCAACAGAACAATAGGTAAGCAAAAGGACCAAAGCAGGGTTTCTCTACTGAGACTTTCCTGGTCACACTGATATCTGAGTTTTCTGAGATGCTTGCCATTCCCTTCAGCTATGGATTACATGGCCACGTCACAGAGTTTGGAGGTGGTACATATTTTGGACACAAAACCATGAGCTTATTGTGGAGAGTGGCCAGAATTCAGGAAGAAAACAGGAACTTAGGAAGACAGTACATGTTGTCCATCGATAAGGCAACCTGCAGTCCATTCCTAAAATGGGTAGGATGAATGCTGGTAAGCTTACTACTAGACAGGACACATCCATTGATGCATTCTCTTTTCTAATGTCTACAACCACGGACACAGTGGGATACACAGACATAGAAACACTCGCCTTGTCAAAAGACTTTCTAGAAGCATTCCACTCCAAACCAAGCAAGCCGCCTTTCCTACCTATTCTCAGAACATAAGACAAAACCACAAACTCACACCCACACTGAAAAAGGCACCTCCTTCCCCAAAGTAAGTCTGTGACTATCCAGAGTGTCCTCTGACTGGTGGGCCATACTATGTTCCCCAGAAATGGCCTGTCCTGTCTCAGATCTGGTCTCCATGGCCAACTCTGTGAAATATCAGGGGCCCGCAGTGAGCCACTTCTTGCTTTCTCTGGAAAGGCCAGTCTTCAAAATTTCCTGGCATTTGGCCATCCTCATATCAGTAGGTACCAAAAAAGACTTACTCTGTCCTTGGTAAATCCAAACAAGTGATCCCACTGTACTGGGACTGGGACTGGTTCTGGATGCCTGGCTTCCTGGATCCCAAGTTCAGAGAGTTCCATCACCAAGGAAGTGAGGTGAGGTCACTTCCTTCAGAAACTGAATGAGGTCACTGCCTTAGCAACCACTTTTTCCCAACAGTTGCTTCCATACTTCCTCTGACACTTTCACAAGTTAGATTGGTATCTCAACCATAGGAACCCGGGAACAGCTCTCCACAAAGGCCTTTGTTGGTCCATCTTTTCTACATTAAGGAGAGAGGGTGAATGAGACACAACCCTTCATCCTTACCAGGTTGTTTTCCATGGAAGATGACTTTTGCTCTCTCACGTTCTTCATAGTTGCCTACATGTTCTCCAGGGATCATTTCTGCATGGACCTTTGAGGTTTTCAGCAGGTGGAAGATCCACTACATTCCTGTATTGTAAGACCAACTCTGTCCCTGCTGTTCTGTAATGTTAGATTGAGGGAACAGTGTATGGTTAGGGTTAATAACATGTGTGATTTGGGTTAGGAATAATTCTGCTGGATGAATAATGGTATTGGGAACCTGCGATATGTATGAGAATATATAGGTGAAATATATGTATGAAAACAGAAATCTAGGTAAGATTTGAAGCCCAAAAGAGAATTTTGCCCTTGATTGGAATACTTAGATTTGAATTAGGTTCTGCACAGATTTGTCAGATTAATCAATATACAATGGCATAGAACCTTGTACCTTGGATGACTGAATGTCGAAGAGAACATCCAGTCAAAAAGGGATAGTCGGAAGTGAAAGGTTAATAAAATAGGTATTTGTCACTTCCTGGGAAGAATGTTGTGTTAATTCCGAGCATAATGGAGTTGTAAAAAAAAATATGATTAAATTAAAAAGACACCTTGAAGAGTGTCAATGAGAGAGTGAGAGGAGCAAAAAAAGTGGTTTGAGTCTTGGTTCACATAGTCCCCCTGTTTGACTACTTTTTTATCAACCCTGGCCTGTCCGATAATAATCTCCATATTATTGCTAACTATAAAACCCTGTTTGCTCAAACGTGTAATTTCTTTTCTCTAAGCTCAAATTGGACAAGTTAAACTCATGGTAATACCCCACTAGCAGACAAAGAATGTGACACCCCACAATGATCATTTTTATGATTAAAAGTAGCTAGAAGAAGAAGTGGGGAATGAAAGATTAATAAAATAGGTACTTGTCACTTTTTTTCTGTATGCTTAACAAAACACTGTTGAAATCTTGAGAACTGTTTGCTAATCTTGTTCCCAGAATGTCCTGTCCCCAAATGCCAAACTGCAGAATGTACTCCCTCACCCAGTTGAATGCAAACCGCCCACTCTCCCTCACCCATCAATAAACTTCACTCCCTGCCCTCCCCAAAGAAAGTATATAAGCTCTGCTTAAGCTCTTCTCAGGGCTCTCTGCTCTATTCAAGTGAGCTCCGATCCCCTGCATGCTGAGCCCCTATAAACCCTTTGCTGTTGCATGAGATAGTCTTTTGGTGGTCTCTTCCTCCGAAGCTCGCCCAGTGTTTACTTTGATGATTGGGTGTAGAAAAGAACATTCAGTCAAAAAGGGATAGTCGGTAGGATTAGGAAGATAGTTGTTAGGTTTAGGAAGAAGAATGAGTATAGGTTTTGGAAAAAAAATATTCTTTATCAATAGGGCTTTGTTTAGAGTGTGAATGTAAATGTTAGCCCACGTGAAGAGTCAGTCACAATAGTGAACCGGAGAAAATATGTAGGAAAACAGATATCAATAGAGATATTATGAAATAAGGCAAAATATAAAGTGGGTGATAGCATTAGACATTTTCAACAGGGTTGAATTTGAATATATGATCTTAGGAAGAAACCAATATGTAGTCACTAATTGGATTGATATTTGAGAGCATTAGGCAACCTGGACATGGCTGTGTTTAGTAATCCATGTTCATTTTCAATTTAGGCTTTGGTACAATAATAAGTGTGAACCTTGCATTTTGTCTGCAGAATATTACTGTGATAAAATGTATACGTAGATCAGGTGACATGAGTAATTTTTCCATCATTTCTGGGAGCAATATTTTGAAGATTAATAAGTTAGTATTGGGGGTACAAAGAGGTGTACCTTGTGTCTATGAATATAGAGCTAATGCATGAATAGACCATACTGTTAATAAATAATATAACTGGTCCACTTTAAATAATGCATTGGATTCATATCTTAAAATATATAAGAAATCTTATATTGATATACATACATTCATTCCAACTAGTTATACATCTAATAGTAAAATTAAGGTTATGGTTTATCATGAAAGGTGTGTGAGTTTTTCTTCAAAAGTGATTATGGAAATCAAAAATAATGTGGTTCGAAAGAAGTCTCATGAAAAGACCAGTCAAGAACCATGAAAAAATACATGTGTTCTGAAGCAGGAAGTGATTGAAAGTGAAACAAATGCCTCTAAATTAGCGAACTTGTGGATGAAATATATATCCTATTATGTGCATAAACTAAAGAAATAGTAATGTACCAGTTTTGAATAAAAATGAACGTCAAAATACACATCATGTCCCATAGGAATCAATTTGCATTGATGTTAACCTGGGTCAGTTACTGTATTAATTTTAGGATTTGTAGGCACCATTCACTGAAGATAGTTTTCAGTACTAGGAAACAAATACATATTTCAGGTGGATGAATATTTCTGATGATAATCTTGTGAAAAGTTGATTATAAATTCACATATATGAATATGAATGAATTTAGGAAATGTATAAAAAGACACATGTATTTCATATTTTGAAAAATCTGGAAAGTTTGTATATATATATATATATATATATATATATATATATATATATACACACACACACACACACACACACACACATACACACACACATGCACACAGACATTAAAAAGTAGCAATATATATGCCAATTGAAATTCACCATGAAATATATATCATCCACAGATTCAAAAATATTCATTTTACTGAACATGGATTTATGTATAATGTTGTTAAACTAGGAAGCTCACACAGAGTTCGAATTTTAACTTCCAACAGCATTTAGGAGAAGTGATCTCTTCTCACAATGTGTATCTGCCAAGTCAACCACCTCACAAGAATGTACGTGTTGTACCTTGTAGGATTCTATATGTGCATATAAAAATACATGTGCCAATAGGCTACAGAGAAAGGGAGACAGGAATTCACATATTTGTTAACTTTAAAAACACATGGAGAACAATTTCTACAAAAGTTGACTAGATTTATAACTCCTACACTACATAATGCAAAAGGCAAATTCAACTATACACCATGCCTCCTCTGAACTGCTTGTATTTCTATTCTGTTTGGATTATTATTCTCCATCATATTAGGAAAAGTAGTCAGAGTCTAGTAGGCTAAGGGTTAGTGTCAGGGATTCAGTATTTCCAATGGAAAATTGGAAAAGGTATCCAATGTGTATGTAATTATGTGCTTTGAAAAATCTTCCCACTCTTATCCAGAACAATGCCTTGACATTACCTTTGCCCCAAGTAAGACACAATTACAGGAGAAGAGTTCGAAAATCTGTGCATATATATATATATATATATGGAATGCAATATGCTCAGTTGTTCACAAACTTGGAGGTGGTAGAGGAGTTTAAAAAAGTAATGGACAGGGTAAACCCTCCACAAAAATGGAGCTTTCCTGGCCTAAAGACTTCTTGAGAAACTGCCTCTGAGGTTGGGCACTTGAAATATATGTTGTAGTCAGGAGCTTAATCTTCATTTGTGGTGAGACAATTAAAGTTGGATCTGCATCTATGTGACCTGAAGGATCTTGTTTCTTATTTTCCAATGAACATGAGACAGCAGTGCTAAATTCTCTCTTTGTAGGTAAACTGTGGCCACTGGGGGCTATGTGTCTCCCTGTGAGGACTGTGAAACCATTTGATCATCCTCCAATTTTCGTGGTGTTTCTTGCTGCTGTACTGGGAGTTTGGTATTTGCTTCGTGAAATACAAAGATTTCAACTGGGACAAAGTGCTAGAGGGAGTTCCGTCACGTGTGGTGTGTCAGGGTCTGCAAGAGAATGCACCAACCAGGCCTTTATCCCACATAGCTTGGCCCCTTGACCATAGCAACCTGATTCTGAACATTGCCCTGAAAACTCTCAATATAACAGGATGCATTTACATATAAGGGTCTGCTGGCTACACTATGTCAGTCACAAGCTATTTGGAAGCCAATGGAAGGTCCACATGACTCCACCACAGATGTTTTATCACACACCTGCACACCACTACTCTAGGCCCACTACTCAGGAGGCTCCAACTTACTGGCATCACTGTTCTTCAACATTTTCATGAAACCCAGTCAATCAAGGCACTGTATTGTATACTCATGATCAGCAACAGGACATCCAAAGTTTCTCCAGTGCCACCTGGTCATGGGAATTTCAAAAATTTGATGGTATTCATCTAGCCATTTTTGAAGGATGAAGTTGGAGGCACTGTGGGTTTCAATTCATTCAGGAACCACTAAATGGTGAGTAAGTTCATTTCAATGAAATCTCTGGACAACACTCACAGGAAAGGCTTCCCAAAGAGTGGCCAAAAGGTCACATGAAGCCAGGCCCATTGAACTGTACAATGTGAGGTCCATGTGTGTTTTGACTCTCAAATATGGCTTCCATGTTTTTCATAATAAAATCATGTGATATCCTGGCTGAGATTCACAGTGCTCTGTGGAAAACCAACCTGGGACTAGATTTCAGATTCCAAGGGTGAATCTCATGCGTGGCCTCCTAAAATCCCAACTCAATTCATGGCAATACTACTCTGAGGTCAGTTCCAGAACTCAGTCTATAAAGGGAATCACCCAAGAGTGAAGCCCTGGTGGACCCAGTCATCTCTTCCAACTGCCACAAAAACGACCACAATTATAACCAAAACACTCCCACATGGCCCTCATTTTCTTCCATATAGATATTCATCATAACTTCTGGCTAGGGGTTTCCATAAGTGGCGCAGCTCAAGACAGTGTCCAATATAAGCTTCCTTGCCCCTCATTTGACTAAAGTAAGTGTGGCCTGCACACTCTTCCTGTCAACCAGGAGTGATCAAATAGGCCTGCCATTAATACTGCTCTGCTTCTATTATTTGAGGCCTACTGACTGTCAGGTATAGATTCTTATGTGGTTTGTAGTCATGAGACAACACTAGCACATCTGCAGGGCTTTGAAAAACTCATTTTACTCAAGGGTCAATAATCACACTTGATGGAGGTCAGGAACCTAACAGAGGAAGGTGAGAGACTTCATCCACAATGACTGATCCTTTTGAATTTTGGTTATGGATGCACACATGGGATATTTCTTTAGATCCATCAGGTGCTGACAATCTAAGCCCCAGCTTCACCGAGCGCCAAGAGGCTGATTCAGACACATCCATTTCCAAAGCAATTAAGCGAAGAGCCACAGGTGATGCCCACTCATTTCCATTTGAATACTGTTTTCTTCAGGCTTCACAAAGGGGTGGCCTGAGCCAAAGACTTTCCTTACATTCAGGGCAACAGAAAAATAGGTAAGCAAATGGCCCAAAGCAGGGTTTCTCCACTGAGACTTTCCTGGTATCTGAGTTTCCTGATATCTGAGTTTTCTGACATGCTCCACTTCCCTTCAGCTATCCAGTACATGGCCATGTGACAGAGCTTGGAGGTGCTACATAGCTTGGACACAAAACTTTGAGCCTATTCTGGAGAGTGTCCGGAATTCAGGAAGAAAACAGGAACTTAGAAAGATACTAGGTTTTGCCCATTGATAAGGCTAGTCGCAGTCCATTCATAAATTGGCAGTATGAATGCTGGGAAGCTTTCTACTAGACAGAACACATCCATGATGCATTCTTTTTCTAATACTAAGACCACGGAGAGAGTGGGATACACAGTAATAGAAACACTCACCTTGTCAGAGGACATACTAGATACAGTCCTCTCCAAACCAAACAAATCGCCTTTCCTACATATTCTCAGAACATGAGACAAAACCACAAACTCACACCCACACTCAAAAAGACACCACCTTTCCCAAAGTAGGTCTGTGACTATCCGGAGTGTCCTATGATGGGTGGGACATACTATATTTCCACGAAATGCACTGTGCTGTCTCAGTTCTGGTCTTCTTGGCCAACTCTGTGAAGTTGTCAAAAGTCACTGGTTAGCCACTACCTTCTTTCTCAGGAAAGGCCCCTCTTCTTAGCTTTCCTAGCATTTGGCCATCCTCACATAACTAGGTACCAAGAAAGACTGACTCTGTCCTTGGTTTAGCCAAACAAGTGAAACCACTGGAACTGGGACTGGAACTGGCTGTGGTTGCCTGGCTTCCTGAATCCCAAGTTTAGAGAGTTCCATCACCAAGGAAGTTATGTGAGGTAACTTCCTTCAGGAAGTGAATGAAGTCACTGCCTTGGCAACCACTTTGTCCTAACAGTTGCTTCCAAGGGTCCCATGAGATGGAGGGTGCACCTACTTGCTGTGACATTTTCACAAGTTAGAATGGTATATCAACCATAGGCACCTGGGCACAGCTCTCCACAAAGGCTTGGTTTGGTCCATCTTCTCTACATTAAGATGAAAGAGGCTGATTCAGACACATCCCTTCACCCTGACCAGGTTGTTTGCGATGGAAGTTGACTTTTCCTCCCTCAGGTCCTTCATTGCTGCCTACATCTTCTCCATGGATCATTTCTGTATTGACCTTTGAGGTTCTCAGCAGGTGGAAGATCCCCTACACTCCTGATTGTAAGACCAACTCTGTCCCTGCTTTTCTGTAAAGTTAGATTGAGGGAACAGTGTATGGTTAGGGTAATAACAGGTTCGATTTGGGTTAGGAATCATTCTGCATGATGAATAATGGCATTGGGAACCTGTGATATTTACAAGAATATACAGGTGAAATATAAGTATGAATACAGAAGTCTAGGTAAGATTTGAAGCCCAGAAGAGCATTGGGTCCTTGATTGGGATACTTAGCTTTGAAATACCTTCTGCACAGATGTCTCAGATAAATCGATAAACAATGGCATAGGACCTTGTAAATTGGATGATTGAATGTAGAAGAAAACATCCACTTAAAAAGGGTAGTCGGTAGGATTGGAAAGATAGTCAGTAGGTTTAGGAAGAAGAGTGAGTATAGGATTTGGTCCAAAAGTTCTTTAGCAATAGGGTTTCTCATAGAGAATGAATGTAAATGTCAGAACATGTGATGAGTCAGTCACAATGATTAACTGGGGAAAATATATAGGGAAGCAGATATCAATAGAGACATGAAGAAATCAGGCAAAGTATAAATTGATTGATAGGATTAGACATTTTCAACATGGTAGATGTTGAATATACAATCTTAGAAAAAAACAAATATTTAGCACCAATAGGATTAACATTTGAGAGCATTAGGCAATCTGGACTTGGATGTTTTTAGTAATCAATGCTCACTTTCCATTTAGGTTTTGGTACAATCATAAGTGTGAACTTTGCATTTTGTGTCCAGAATATTACTGTGATAAAGTGTATATGTAGATCAGGTGACATGAGTATTTCTTCCACCAATTCTGTGGTCAATATTTTGAAGATGTATAAATTAGTATTGGGTGTACAAACAGGTCTACCCTGTGTCTACAAATATAGATAAAATGAATGAATTGACCATACTGTGAATAAATAATATAACTGGTTCCAACTTTAAATTATGGATTGAATTGATATCTGAAAATATACAGAAAATCTTATATTGATATACATACATTCATTACAACCATTTATAGATCTAATGGTAATATTAAGGTTATGGTTTGTCATGAAGAGTGTGTGAGGTTTGCTTCAAAAGCGATTATTGAAATCTAAAATGAAAAGTAGTCTCATGAAAAGACCAGTCAAAAAACATGGAGGAATACATGTGTACTGAAGCAGGAAGTGATAGAAAGTGAAACAAATGCCTATAAATTTGAAAACTTGTGAATGAAATATATATCCTATGATGTGCATAAACTGAAGAAATAGTCATGTAACATTGTTGAATAAAAATGAATGTCATAATACACATCATGTACCATAGTAATCTACTTGCATTGATGTTAAAGTGGGTCAGATACTGTAGAAAAATTAGGACTTCTATGCACCATTCACTGAATTTAGATTTCAGTACTAGGAAACAATATGTATTTGAGGTGGATGAATATTTCTGAGAATAATTTTGTGAACATTTGATTATAAATCCACATACATGAATATGAATGCATTTAGGGATTGTATAATAAGACACATATATTTTATATTCTGAAAAATCTGGAGAGTGTGTATATATATATATATATATATATATATACACACACACACACACACACACACACACACACACAGACATTAAAAGGTAGCGATATATATGCCAATCGAAATTTATTATGAAATATATATCTTTCACAGATCCAAAAATATTCATTTTACTGAACATGGATTTATGTATTATCTTGTTCAACTAGGAAGCTCACCCGTAGTTTTAATTTTCAGTTCCAACAACGTTCAGGAGGAGTGATCTCTTTTGACAATTTGTATCTGCCAAGTCAGCCACCTCACAAAAGTGTACATGTGATACCAGGTAGGATTCTATATGTGCATACAAAAATACATGTGCTGAATAGGATACAGATAAAGGGCGACAGGAATTCACGGATTTGTTATCTTTAAAACACATGGAGAACTACTTCAATTTAGTATTGACTTGATTTATAACACCTACCCTTTATCATACAAAAGGTAAGTCCAGCTATACACCATGCCTCCTCTGAACTGCTTGTATTTCTATTTTGTTTTGTTTATTTTGCTCCATCAATTTAGGATTGACACAGTCTGGCTTAGCACAATTCAGGAGCCACTTGTCAAAAGCTAACTTTATTTTTAGAACCACACACGCCAAAAAATAGCTCCTCGGGAAAAACACTCAGAGCACAACTGCCACCACTGGCTTCCCACAAGCTCTCAACCTCCCCTCTCCTCCTGCTCTTGAGGTCGATTGGCTGGGTTGTTTGAGCAGAGCCAAAAAAGTCCCCCAAAAAGTAGCTCCATAATTTGAAAGGGTGGGGAAACAGCCCAATGGGCATCACCGCAGAGGAGCCAATCAGCTAGATGTTGCTGGGGCCGCTGTGAGCCAACCATCAGCTGGCAGTCTGAAAGTTTGCTTTGGCCCCTTGGGCTGTGGCTCTCAACATCTAACCCTCTCTGTTTAAACAACAAGCATGTGGCTTAGGGACCATGCCTGCCTTAGGTTGTCCAATAGTACATATGGTCCTTACCCATTATCGAATGAGCTGACCTCAAGGTGTCAGCCTCCTGTCTTAGATTGGTACCATTGTAATTGGATCTTACCCGTCACTGACTACAGGTCCAGTATACATTCACACCTGTGGAGAGGTCTTTGTACCAGCGGGCGGGTGAGGCTCTTTGCCTCATCTCTGTTGGCCCCCTAATTTTAGCTGAACAACCATGACAAGCAGAAGGGAGGAAGATACACCAAGGCAATTGATGGCTCTTTTTGAAAAAATTGTACCACCGATGACATCATCAGAGAAATACCCCAACACTACCACACGTCACTGCACCAACAGATAGTTCACAATGCAGGCAGGTGAGTTCACAATGCATACAAGTGATACATAGTCCAGGCAAGTTCTGCAAGCAGTTCAGTGATGGCTATTGCAGAAGCTGTAGATTGGTTTTATCTTTGACTTCACATGCACTGGGATGAAGATAGAAATTCTGGCAACAATGCCTAGAGAAAGAATTATGTAACATTCCAAAAGGCACTAAAAGAAAACAATTTTCTTAACAATTTACATTGTCTAGAAGAGAATTATTAAATATAATGAAAAGAAAAGGTGGATCCAACATGGCGGCGGGCAGAGAGGCTGCGCTTTTAATGCACTCCCAGTGATGGGGTCATAAAGTCGCAAGGATAACTCTTTGATTCTACCAACGGAGATTCTCCTAGCAAAATTCCACTGAAGGGAGACTGCCCGGGAGCTACAAGAATTTTTTTGAAGCGTCTGTGTGACCCGGACGAGTGGGACCCTGCCACTAGACGCGGAGTTCGAGATTCACCAGCCACAGTCTGCGCACCGCGGGTACAGCTGCAGATCCGTCCACCGGCCCGCAGCCAAAGTGACTGGGTCCTGCTAGACGCCGAGACACAGCTTGGCAGGAAGAAGTCTTTAGCCAAGCCTCCATACGCCAGGAGCTGAGGTGAACCGGGCAGGACCAGTCCCACCCCTCCCCTCGGTCAATCCGGCAAGAAGCCTGGGGCCCACCATAGCAGAGAGGTGACATCATCGGAGTTCGGCCGGCGAAATTCCTTCCCAGCAAAATCCACTTTAGCAGGTGTGTGACTCCCCATACTGATACAAGCAGCCAGGAAACTTCATTGACTTCTCAGGGGTCGTGTCCGTAGGGAAGCAGAGGGGAGCCCAGAACCCAAGGCCCCCATATCACCAGTGGTGACCCCTAAGGTCTTATCCGCCAGTTTACCACAGCACTGAGGCTTAAAAGGGGCACTCGGTGGGGCTGCAAGTGTAACTAGATCTCTGGAGAATCACTTCTGGGGAACAGGACCTGGCTGGCAGGCTGACAGGAGGAAGGGGGTTAAGAGCTGGAGAAGTGAAATGGCTCTGGACTGACAAGTCTGAGAGACCTCCAGAAGACGCCCTACAGGGATAGCTCTCGGCAGGTAGAGAGCAGACACTCCGCTTGGAAGGCACAGCTCCGCCTACTGGAAGAGAAGAAGGTGGATCTCTAAGACTTTAATTTTTTTGTTGTTGTTGTTGCTGTTGTTGATATTTTTTTCTCTCCTTCTTCTCTCCCTGTTCCTTTCCCCCCTTTTTCTTCTCTCTTTCTATCCCATTTCAAGTTTTATTGTTCTTTTCATTCCCCTCTAATCTATCTCTCCCTCTATCCTTTTTTTCTTTTTAAGAGCACCTTCATTCTCCTACCCCCCAACTCTCATTCCAAGCATTACATCTTCCATTGTGTGTAATTGTCTAAATGCAAATAGGTGAATGTCTCGAGGCTATCAATAAGACTCCTAAATACCTAGCTACTACCAACACCCTGATCCAATTGCATGGTAGTATCCACCTTCAGTGGAGCAATCTTCTAAAGTAGCCGAGACATACTAACCATTGTACCACGAGAGCACCCAACCTAAACATATAGTCCTAAGAACAAACAGCAAATCATTATATGCATACAGAACCTATTAGCCTTATATGAATTAAATGAATCAGCTTTAAAGTACAACAAAGCCCAATATTTTTAGGCATAATCTTCCACCACAAAAGAGAGACAACAGAGATATACAAAGCCAAAACAAATGTATAGGAGAAAGCAGTTACAAAGCAGTCAAACAGAGCTGGAAAGCAACGTGAACAATATGAAAAAACAAGGGAAAAAGGGGTTACAAACAATGCAGGACAATCTAAATATACAGGAGCACCTAGAAGAATCAGAAATATGGACAGGGAAAGAAATCAAGGCATTCCTAATTCAGATGGAACGGAATATTAGAGAAGACATGAGACAGCAAATCCAAGCATTGAAAGTATATTTTGAAGAGGAACTAACCACACAAATTAAATCCGCAAAGAATGAGCTTTATCAGGAGATAGAGGTGTTAAAAAATAATCAAGTTGTAATCATAGAAATGCAAGAAACCGTAAATCAGATTAAAAGCGCTAATGAGAATATTACAAACAGACTAGATCAAGTAGAAGTCAGAACATCAGATAATGAAGACAAAGTATATCAACTTGAAAAGAATATAGTCAACACAGAAAAGATGTGAAATCAAACATATAACACAAAACACAAGTGCACACATAATATAATACATACAACACATGACATAATATTAAAGGCCTTATGACTTTTTACAGGTGAAATCTCCATTGCAATGTCTAAAAACTCTATTGTCCAAAAATAGAACTGATCAGCAAAACATTAACCTAGTTCGGTATGAGCTAAAAAAAACAAAATAAAACTTCATGATATGAGAAAGGGGAATAATAAAATAGATTTGAAAAAAACATTCTGGTTCTGTCACAAATGTAAGAACAGCCAAACTGGAGTTCTGCATATCAGCTCTTATTGATTTGAGCCAAATCATCTTATTTTTGGTCTGTAGAAATCTCTTTAGTTAATCTCTCTGGAATCCAAATTGGCTACTGTTCTCCCTGTGGAAACACAAAAACAGACGCCGGACTCCAGACAATTACTTGGTCAGGACCTTTCCATTGTCCTGTTAGAATATCCTTCCAAAGTACCTTGGGCTTATGTACATTTTTTGGACATATATGCCTTTCTGTAGCACTAAGCCCTGATGAACCCAAATTTAAAAAGTTTAGAGTAAAAGGGTTATTTTAAGTTTACCTTTGCGGAATATATACCCTTCCCAATTTGTTCTTTTTGCTTTAATATGTACGTTTTAATAGTTTCATGTGCTCTTTCAACTATGCCTTCTCCCTGTGGATTGTATGGGATTCCTGTTATATGAGTAATGCCAAATGATGAGCAAAATTGTTTAAAAGAAGTAGAAGTATAAGCAGGGGCATTATCTGTTTTTAACTCTTTTGGAACGCCCACAGTGGCAAAATTTTGTAAGCAATGAGCTATAACATCTTTAGTTTTTTTCTCCAGCAAGAATGGAGCCCATCAAAAATCCAGAAGAAGTATCAACTGTAACATGCAAATATTTTAATTTTCCAAAATTCTGGCAAGTTTGTGACGTTCATCTGCCAAATATGGTTAGGTATCAATCCTCTAGGATTGACTCCAAGATTAACTTGTGGTAAAAAGGTCACACAATTTTGACATTGTTTTATTATTTGTCTAGCTTGTTCCTTAGTTACTTTGAAATGCTTTTGTAAAGTATTAGCATTCACATGGAACTTTTTATGAAAATTTGTAGCTTCTTCTAGTGTATAGAAAATATGTATGAATGTCATGTGTTGTTTTATCTGCTAAATTATTGCCCAAACTAAGGGCTCCAGGCAATCCTGTATGTGTCCTGAAATATCCTATAAAAAACGGATCTTTCCTGTCCCAGATTAGACTTTGTATAGTCGAAAGCAAAGAGAAAATAGTAGAGGAAGGGGAAATCCTTCTACCATCTTCAAGTGATACTATAGCACTAACTATATACTGATTATCGGAAAATAAATTAATTACAGATGCTTTAAGCATCACAAAAGCTTGTAATACTGCATTAAGCTCTACATTTTGAGCTAATTGTTTGGTACTAAAAATGTAAAAGTTTGATCAGGTGTAAATATTACTGCTGTACCATTATTTGACCCATCAGTGAATATATTTGTAGCATTTATAATAGGTGTTTTTCTTGTCATTTTTGGAAAAATTACATGATGTGATGACCAAAAAGACAATAAAGGATTAGATGGTAAGTGGTTATCAAATGAAACATTAGATTTGCACATGATTATTGCCCAAGTATTTAACTAATTATCTAAATCATCAATTTGATTCATAGTATATGGAGTAATAATTTTATCTTCTTGGGTTGTATTATAGTTATAGTAGAAATATTCAAGTAAAAGAGAAGGTCTCTCGAGCTAGTCAGACAGAGATAAAAATTCAATTAAAAGAGAAGGTCTCTCTAGCTAGTTAGACAGAGGAAAAAATCAAGTGATTGATCCTGATAATGTGTCTGAATCAGCCTCTTGGACCTGTGTGAGGTTGTGGCTTAGATTCTCATCACCTGATGGATCATTCCGTGTGTGAATCCATACCCAAAATGGCCAAAAGATCAGTCCCTGTGGATGAAGTCTCTTGCCTTCCTTTGTAAGTCTACTGAACTCCATCAAGTGAGAATACGCATCCTTTGTGTCAAATGAGTTCTTCAAAGCCCTGGAGAGTCTAGCACATAGGTTCTTGGGTTTTCTTATGACTCCAATTCACATAAAAATATCTATACCTGACAGTCAGTAGGCCTCAAATTGGAGAAGCAGAGGTGTATTAAGGGCAGGCCTATTTGATCACACCTGGTTCACAGGAAGGGTGTCCAGGCCACCATGACTTTAGGCAATGAAGGGCAAGAAAGCTTATTTTGGACACTGTCTTGGACTTCGCCACTCATGGAAACCTCCAGACAGAGCGTAGTATGAGAGTGTATATATGGAAGAAAATGAGGACCATGTGGGAGTGTTTTGGTTTTAATTGTGGTCATTTGTGTGGTAGTTGGAAGATATGACTGGGTATACCTGGGCTGAACTCTGGTGTGATTCCCCTTAGAGACTGAGTTCTAGAGCTGACTTAGAGAAGTGTTATCATGAAATATGTTGGGATTTTAGTTGGTCACGCATGAGAGTCACCCTTGGAAACCGAGATCTAGGCCCAGGTTTGCTTTCCACAGAGCACTGGGAATCTAATCCAGGATATCACATGGTTTTATTCTGAAAGACATGGCAACCATAGTTGAGAGTCAAAACACACATGTACCTCACATTGTAGACAGCAATAGGTCTGCCTTCCTGTGAAATTTTGGCCACTCTTTGGAAGCCTTGTCTGTGAGATTTCTCCAGAGCTTTCATTGAAATGAGCTTCCTCACCATTTAATTGTTCCTGAATGAAGTTAAACACACAGTGCCTCCAACATCATTCTTGTAAAATGGCTAGATAAATACCATGAAATTTTTGAAATTCCCATGACCATGAAAATGGTATAGAACAGAGATGCCAGTAAGTTGGAGCCTGATGTGAAATGGGCCTAGAAAAGTCGTGTGCAGTTGTGTGATAAAATATCTGTGGTGGGGCAATGTGGATCTGCCATTGGCTTCCAAATGGCTTGTGACTGACATGGTGCACCCAGCAGACCCTTCTATGTAAAGGCATCTTGTTATGTGGAGAGTTTTCAGGGCAATGTTCAGAATCAGATTGCTATGGTTAAGGATGCAAGCTATGTGGGATTGAAGCCTGGTTGGTTCATTATCCTGCAGAACCTGACACACCACACGTGACAGAACTCCCTTTAGCACTGTGTCCCAGTTTAACTCCTTGTATTTTGTGAAGCAAATACCAAACTCACATTGCAGCAGCAAGAAACACATCGACAAGTGGAGGATGGCCAGATGGCTTTACAGTCCACACGGAAAGAGTTTGCCCACAGTGGCCACAGTTTACCAACAAAGAGAGAATTCAGCACTGCTGCCTCATGTTCATTAGAAAATAAGAAACCATGTCCTCCAGGTCACTTAGATACATACCTAGCTTTGATGGTCTCTCTACAAAAAAAGCTAAAACTCCTGACAACAACAAATATTTCAAGTGCCCAAACTCAGAGGCAGTTTCACCAGAAGTCTTTAGTCCAGAAGAGCTCCATTTTTGTGGAGTATTTACCTGTCCCTTACTTTTGGAAACTCCTCTACCACCTTCAAGGTTGTGAACTCTTGAGCATATTACATTCCAGATATGTATTCACAGATTTTCTAACTCGTCCACTCTAATTGTATTTTACTTGGAGTGAAGGTAAAGTCAAGGCATTGTTCTGGATTAGAGTGGGAAGATTTTTGTGAAGCACATATTTACATACACATTGGATTCATTTTCCTATTTTCAATTCAAAATGCTGAATGCCTGACACTAACGCATACCCTACTAGACTCTGACTACTAATTCTAATATGATGGAGAAAAATAACCCAAACCGAATAGAAATACAAGCAGTTTAGACGAGACATAGTGTATTGCTGGACTTGCCTTTTGCATTATACAGGGTAGGACTTATAAATCTAGTCAATATTTTGTTGAAATAGCTCTCCATGTGTTTTTAAAGTTAACAAATAGATGAATTCCTCTCTGCCTTTCTCTGTAGCCAATTCAGCACATGTTATTTCATATACACATATTGAATCATACCTGTTATCACATGTACATTCTTGTGAGGTGGCTGACTTTGCAGATACAAATTGGGAGAAGAGATCACTCCACCTAAACACAGTTGGAACTGAAAATTCAACCTATGGGTGAGCTTCGTAGATGAACAACATGATAAATAAAATCATGTTCAGTATAATGAATATTTTTGGATCAGTGGATGATATACATTTCATGATGAATTTCGATTTCCATATATATTGCTACTTTTTAATGTCTGTGTGTGTGTGTGTGTGTGTGTGTGTGTGTACACTCTCCATGTTTTTCAAAATATGAAATATATGGGTCTCAATGTACACTCCCTAAATTTATTCGTATTCATGTATGTGGATTTATAATCAAATATTCAAAAGATTATTCTCAGAAATATTCATCCACCTGAAATACATATTTGTTTCCTAGAAATAAAAACAAACTTCTGTGAATGGTGCATACGAATCCTAATATTTCTACAGTAACTGACCCAGTTTAACACCAATGCAAGTAGATAATTATGGAACGTGATGTGTATTTTGATGTTCATTTTTAGTCAACACTTGTACATTACTATTTCTTCAGTTTATGCACATCATAAGATATATATTTCATACACAAGTTAGCAAATTTATTGGCATTTGTTTCACTTTCAATTACTTCATTCTTCAGAACACATGTATTCCTCCATGTTTTTTAACAAGACTTCTTTCTAAAAACATTATTTTCGATTTCCATAATCACTTTTGAAGCATAACTCACACACTCTTCATGATGAAATATCACCTTAATATTACCATTAGAAGTATAACTGGTTGGAATGAATGATTTTATATCAACATTAGATTTTCTGTATATTTTCAGATATCAACTCAATCCATTATTTAAAGCGGACCAATTATATTATTTATTCACAGTATGGTCTATTCTTGCATTATCTCTATATTCTTAGACAGATACTACACCACTTTCTACCCCCAATACTCATTTATACATCTTCAAAATATTGTTCCCAGAAATGGTGGAAGAAATACTCATGTCACCTGATCTACATATACATTTTATCACAGTAATATTCTGGAAAATAAAGCAAAGGTCACACTTATGATTGTACCAAAGCCTAAATTTAAAGTGAGCATGGATTTCTAAAAACATCCATGTCCAGGTTGCCTAATTCTCTCAAATGTCAATCCAGTTGTTGACTACATATTTGTTTCTTTCTAAGATTATATATTCAAACTCAACCCTGTTGAAAATGTCTAATCCTATCACTCACTTTACTTTGCCTGATATCCTAATGTCTCTATTGATATCGGCTTTCCTTCATAAATTCCCAGTTCATCATTTTGACTGTTCATTTGTGCTGACATTTACATTCACTCTCTACCTGAAACCCAATTGCTAAATAACTTTTGGTCCAAATCCTATACTCACTCTTCTTTCTGAATCTACCAACTATCTCCCAAATCCTACTGACTATTCTTTTTTGAATGGATGTTCTCTTCGACATTCAATCATTCAAGGTACAAGGTCCGATGCAATTGTGTATTGATTTATCTGAGACATCTGTGCATTACATAATTCAAAGCTAAGTCTCCCAATCAAGGGCCCAATCCGTTTCTGGGCTTCAAATATTACTTAGATTTCTGTTTTCATACATATATTTCACCTCTATATTTTTATAAATATCACAGATTTCCAATTCCATTATTCATCCAGCAAAATGATTCCTAACCCAAATCGAACGTGTAATTAACCCAAACCATATACTATTCCCTCATTCTAACTTTATAAAAGAGCAGGGAAAGTGTTGGTCTTACAATATAGGAATGTAGGGGATATACCACCTGCTGAAAACCTCAAAGGTCCATGCAGAAATAATCCCTGGAGAAGATGTAGGCAGCTATTAAGGACCTGAGAGAGCAAAAGTCATCTTCCATGGAAAACAACCCTGTCTGGAGAGGGGTTGTGTCTGACTGAGTGTCTCTGTTCCTAATGTACAGAAGATGGACCAATCCAGGCCTGTGTGCAGAGCTGTTCACAGGTGCCTATGGGTGATATAGTATTCTAACTGGTGAGAGGGTCACGGGAAATAGGGGCAGCATCTATCTCATGGGACCCTTGGAAGCAACTGTTAGGAAAAAGTGGTTGCAAAGGCTGTGACCTCATTCAGTTCCTGAAGGAAGTGACCTCATCTCTATTCCTTGGTGATGGAACTCTCTGAACTTGCGATCCAGGATTCCAGGCACCCAGAGCCAGTCCTAGTCCCAGTCCCATTGGGCTCATTTGTTTGGATTTTGTAAGGACAGAGTCAGTCTTTCTTGGTATCTATTGATGTGAAGATGGCCAAATGCCAGGAAAGCTTTGAAGACTGGTCTTTCCAGAGAAAGCAAGTAGTGGCTCACCACGGGCTCCTGACAATTTCACAGAGTTGGCCAAAGAGACCAGATCTGAGACAGGACAGGCCATTTTGGAGGTACGTAGTAAGGCTCATCAGTGAGAGTACACTCCGAATAGTCACAGACCTACTTGGGGGAAGGCGTTGCCTTTGTGGTTTTTGTTGTGTGTTTGTGGTTTTATCTCATGTTCTGAGAAAAGGTAAGAAAGGCGGTTTGTTTGGTTTGGAGTGAACTGTTTCTAGTAAGTCGTTTGACAAGGCAAGTGTTTCTATGTCTGTGTATCCCAATGTGTCTGTTGTTGTAGACATTAGAAAAGAGAATGCATCAATGGATGTGTCCTGTCTAGTAGAAAGCTTCCCAGCATCAATCCTGCCCAATTTATGAATGGATTGTGGCTTGCATTATCGAAGGGCAACACCTACAAACTTCCTAAGTTCCCATTTTCTTCCTGAATTCTGGCTACACTCAAGAATAGGCTCATGGTTTTGTGTCCAAGATATTTACCACCTCCAAGCTCTGTGATATGGCCATGTACTGGATAGCTGAAGGGAATGGCGAGCATCTCAGAAAACTCAGATATCAGTGTGACCAGTAAAGTCTCAGTGGAGGAACCCTGCTATGGGCCTTTTGCTTACCTATTGTTCTTTTGCCCTGAATGTCAGGAAGGGCTTTGGCTCACGCCACCCCTTTCTGAAGCCTGAAGAAACCAGTTTTCAAATGGAAATGTGTGGGCATCTCCTGTGGCTCTTTGCTTAACTGCTTTGGAAAGGGATGTGTCTGAATCAGTCTCTTGGCCCTGTGTGAAGCTGTGGCTTAGATTACCAACACCTGATGGATGTAAAGAAAGATCCCATGTGTGCATACAAAATCAAAATGGCAAAAATTCGCAGTCATTGTAGATGAAGTCTCTCGCCTTTCTCTGTAAAGTTCCTGACCTCCATCAAGGGGAATAGGGATCCTTTGGGTCAAATGAATTCTTCAAAACCATGCAGAGGCAAATCCATAAGTGCTTCGGTTTTTTCTTGACTCCATTTCACATAAAGAATCTAAACGCCAAAGTCAGAAGGCCTCAAATTGGAGAAGTGGAAAAGTATTAATGGCAGACTTATTTGATCACTCCTGGTTCACAAGAAGGGTGTCCAGGCCACCGTGACTTTAGTCACACACACACACACACACACACACACACACACACACACACACACATATATATATATATATATATATATATACACTCTCCAGATTTTTCAAAATATGAAATATGTGTCTTATTTTACACTCACGAAATTCATTCATATTCATATACGTAAATTTATAATCAACTTTCCAAAGATTATTCTTAGAAATATTCATTAACCATAAAAACAGATTTCTTTCCTATACTGAAAAGTAACTTGAGTGAATGGTGCACACAAATCCTAATATTTCTACAGTACCTGACCCAGTTTAACATCAATGCAAGTAGATTCCAATCGGACATGATGTGTATTTTGACGTTCATTTTTATTCAACACTGGTAGATTACTATTTCTTCAATTTATGCACATCATAGGATATATATTTCATCCACAAGTTAGAAAATTAATAGGCATTTGTTTCACTATCAATCATTTCCTGCTTCAGAGCACATGCATTCCTCCATGTTTCTCGACTGGTCTTTTCATGAGAAAAGGGATGGACAAGGCAAGGTAAGGCAACTAAGATAGCACCGAAGACACGGAAACAGTCCTATTTGGTTGCAACCGGATTTAGAGGGCATTGCTTCTGTTGTAATAATTTAATCCCCTGCACCCCAAGTTTAAATTGTTTCAGAATTTTGTACCCAACATGGATGGGAGGGGCTCAGAAGTTCACAATCTGCAGAAGTTTATAAAAAGCAGTTTTTGTTTCTGTTTTTTTTTTTTTTTCTCTGTTCTGGGCAAGTTAACATTTTAAGGATACCGGGAATGGGGCAGAGCTATTTTCTTCTCTTTTTTTTTCTCTCAGCCAGATGTTACCATGGAGCCCAGTTGGTAACTTCTTTATCTTAGAAATGTAGCCATCTCTGTGAAGCCCCAGCTCAAGGCCAGAGGCCTTGTTTACATATTGCCAGCATTATGACTGACTCTTTCCAAACACATTATTTTCGATTTCCATAATCACTTTTGTAGCAAAACTAACATATCTTCATGATAAACCGTAACCCTAATATTAATATTAGATGTATCATTGGTTGGAATGAATGATTGTATATCAATATAAGATTTCTTATATATTTTCAGATATCTATTCAATCCGTTATTTAATGTGGAACCAGTTATATTATTTATTCACTTATGGTCTATTCATGCATTATCTCTATATTCAATGACACAGTGTACACCTCTTTGTACCCCCAATACCCATTTATATGTCTTCAAAATATTGCTCCCAGAAATGGTGGAAGAAACACTCATGTCACCACATCTACATATACATTTTATCACAGTAGTATTCTGGAGACAAATGTAAAGGTCACACTTTTGATTGTACCAAAGCCTAAATGGAAAGTGAGCATGGATTACAAAAAACATCCATGTCAAAGTTGCCTAATGCTCTCAAATGTCAATCCTATTGGTGACTACATATTTGTTTCTTCTTAAGATTATATATTCTAACTCAATTCTGTTGAAAATGTCTAATCGTATCACGCACTTTATACTTTGCCTGATTTCGTAATGTCTTTATTGATATCTGCTTTCCTACATATTTTTACCACTTCATTATTGTGACTGTTCACATGTGCTGACATTTACTTTCACTCTCTAACCGAACCCCTATTGCTAAAGATATTGTTTTCCAAATCCTATACTCACTCTTCTTCCTAAACCTACCGACTATCTTCTTAATCTTACCTACTATCCGTTTAAGACTGGATTTTCTCTTCTACATTCAAACATCCAAGTAATGTTCCTGCAAGCGTCGGTGGAAGAGATCACCAAGATAGTGTCTCATGGAACAGCAAGGGGTTAATTGGGGGTCCAGTAAGCTGGGGCTCAGAGCTCACATGAATAGAGCAGAGAGCCCTGAGAACAGCTTAAGCAGAGCTTATATACTTTCCTTGGAGAGGGCAGGGATGGAAATTTATTGATGGGTCAGAGCGAGTGGGTGGTTAGTGTGAAACTGGGTGAGGGAATACATTCTGCAATTTGGCAGTTGGGGACAGCACAATCTGGGAACAAGATTACAAACAGTTCTCAATATTTCAACAGTGTTTTGTTAAGCATAAAGAAAAACAGGAAGTTACAAGTACCTTTTTTATTAACCTTTCATTCCCCACTTCTTCTTCTTGCTACTTTTAATCATAAAAGTGATTATTGGGACGTGTCACATTCTATGTCTGCTAGTGGGGTATTACCATAAGTTTAACTTATCCAATTTGAGCTTGGAGAAAAGAAATTACATGGTTGAGCAAACAGGGTTTTATAGTTAGCAATAATATGAGGATAATTATTGGACAGGCCAGGGTTGATAAAAGCGTAGATAAGCAGGGGGACTGTGTGAACCAAGACTCAAACCACCCTTTTGGGGCCTCTCTCTCTCGTTGACGCTTTTCAAGGCATCCTTTTATTTTACTCAAAGGTTTTTTTTACAACCTCAGTATGGTCGGCATCAAAACAACATTCTTACATCAATGCAGTACAAAGGCCCCCTTCTCTCATGAAGAGGAGGTCCAACTCTCAACTGGAGTGTAAAACAACTTCAGAGAGACATGTTAAAGATTCCTGCAAAGCTGTGATGGAGGTTTCTATCATCTTTAAGTTTTGGTCTCTTGCTGCTTCTATTTGGGTCATTTGTTGTGTACCATGGAGCAGGGCAGTGGTTCCTGTGACTACCACTGCCGCAACTCCAATTCCTAATATGATGGCTAAAGTGAGGGATATATGTTCCCAGTGGAACCGGGTTGTATGCCCCCGTGTTTGAACTTCAAATGAACCTGGGTCATTATAGAGCAATCTGGGAGACATCTTCACCATTACACAATTAATCACATCTGTTGACCATTTCATGAAAACATGAACAATGTTTAAGTATATAGAATTATACTGTTGTAGGGACGGACAAGGCACGGCACTTAAGATAGCACCAAAGACAGGGAAACAGTCCTATTTGGTTGCAACCGGATTCAGAGGGCATTGCTTCTGTTGTAATCAATTAACATCCTGAACCCCAAGTTTAGGTAGTTTCAGAATTTTGTACCCAACATGAAAGAGAAGGGACTCAGAAGTTCACAGTCTGCAGAAATTCACAAAAAGAAGCTTTTTTTCTGTTTTTTCCTTTATTGTGGGCAAGTTAACTTTTCAAGGACACCTGGGAGGCAGAGAGCTTTTTTTCCTTTTCTTTTATCCCCCTGCCAACTGTTACCATGGAGCCCAGTTTGTAAATTTTTATCTTAGAAATGTAGCCATCTCTGTGAAGCCCCAGCTCAAGGCCAGAGGCCTTGTTAACATATTCTGTGAAAAACTCTTAAGGGGGTGTCTAGCTTAGGAGTGCTGATTTTTCCAGCCAGTAGCCAAGTAGAACAGGGCAACAGAAAAAGAGGAAGTTAATCTACACTGAACTCATTTATAGAGACTCTTTTGCTGAAAGTCCTAAAGTCAGCCATGGTGAAGACTTCTGGAGAAGTTCAGTGAAGATTTTTCTGTGGGCCTGGTACAGAGGGGGAAGACGGGGAAGGCGGGGGGTGAGAGCAGCTCCGTGGATCTGAGAATAAGGAAGGAGAGATGTAAAGGAATAATGGGAAAGGGGTTTGGGATTTTCCTAGCAACATAAATTGAGCAGTAGAATCGGTAGAGCAGAAAGGAAGACAGGAGTGAGTATCCCAAAAAGCCTGTGAGGGACTTTAAATTCTTAGTAACCTGTTTTCAGTGATGACAAAGCAACTTTAAAGGCCATTTTCATTACATCTTCGATAGGGGTCTGAGGGCTCTCCTAAGCTGGTTTGAGCTTTGGGTTAAGTGGTAAGAGGACCTGGTGGGACCCGGTGTGGGGACTGACAGGAAAAGAGAGAAGTGAGTGGATGGATGGGTACCTCAGTACCTGCTACCTCAGCAAGAGGGCAATGCTCTGAGAACCGGCGGAGGTTTCGGTTTTTGATCTAGTAATTGGAGAAGAGAAATCAGGTTTGCTGAGGTGGGACTGACAGCAGAGAGTCTGGAGCAGAAGGCTGAGTTTGAGGAACTATTGGAGAAGCATAGTTCAGGATGTGAGCGAAAGAGGAAAAAGGCCTTCACATAGGGGAATTTCCTTTCACCCTTTTGAGCACTTGCAGAAGTTAAAAAGGTCACACAGAATTTGAGGATCTAGAGACTCCTCTGTTGGCCATCAGTTTGGGTTTTCTAAGTGGTAATATGGCCAATGCTGTGTACTGAATTTGATGAGGATTTTGGGTTCCACCAGGCAGCCCCTGTATGCTCAAATCCCCATGACTTACAGAAGAAGTCGGCTTTTCCCCCACACAGCCGTGGCGGTTTGTGGCTTTGATAGTCTGCCGGGCAAACATACTAATATAGGCTAGCCAACCTGCATCTGGCTTGCCTGTCCCTACAACCATAATGTTTGTTTCCATTATCTATGGTACGGAAAGGATTTAATGGAATTTTAGTGAGATCCTCTTCATCAGGGATATCCTAATAGGAAAGACCTATAGCCAGCTGACAAATGTCTGGGTGGAGAGATGGCCACCAGGTCCCTAAGGGGGCTGTATGCAAGATAGACCATACTTCTTGTCTAGTAGTATTTGTGATCAGCCATCGCTGCTGAAGGGACTGATGAGCGTTAGGACTACGGGTGGCCAAGGAGAGAGTCTATAGCCTTACCCACGTGGCGAATATGCAATTTGAAAGGGTTAACAGTCTTTTCCAGTTTTCAGCCAGAGTCTGGACATGGCACAGGCTTGAGATGAGAGGCATGGATCCAGGAAGTGATTCCCTCTACTTTTACTGCTGTAGGTGTTATAAGTAGCACCTGGAATGGTCCTTTCCAGCGGGGTTCCAGGGATGACACCTGATGTCAACTTATGTAGAGGAAGTCTCTTTCTTGATATCAATGTGGATTCCCCTCGTCCCCAGGTTGGAAGGCAGTGGCCAGCTGTTTCCACAGGTATAGCTGAGTTCTTACAAGAGATTTAAGTATGTCAAGCAAGGGTGTGTGGAAGGGATCCTTAGGTCTTAGAGTAGGGGTTAGGTCTCTTAGTGTAGGAAGGGCCCCATAGAGAATTTCACAGGGGGTGAGGTTACACAAAGAAAGAAAGGGAGTATTTCTTGCATGAAACAGTGCATAAGGCAGGAGCATAGTCTAATCTTTTATGCCGGTCTCTAAGCTTAATTTTGTTAAGGTCTCTTTAATGGTTCTATTTATTTTTTTTAAGTGTCCTGAGCTCTGGGGTCTATAAGCACAATGTAACTTCCAATTAATCCCCAGGGTCCTGGCTAACCCCTGATTTACCTGGCCCATGAAGGCTGTTCAATTATCAGACCATATTAAATTAGGCAGGCCGTGTCTTTGATAAATATCTTTCAGGATCTTCTTGACCACAATTTGTGCCGGTTTTCTTTTCTTTTTTTTTTTTTTTTTTTTTTGGTGGGAAAGGCTTCAATCCATCCTGAAAATGTATCTACAAAGACTAGGAGATATTTAAGTCCATACCTTGCTGGCTTAATTTCAGTAACGTCCACTTCCCAGAATTGTCCTGGTCTGGTTCCTCATAGGTGCTTTCCTGCAGGAAGCTTGGAAGGGTAAGCATTAACCAATTGACAGAACTGACAGGCTTTTGTTACCCATTCAATTATTTCCTTTCACTGTGAGTGAATTAGTCTAAAACTCTGTTCTTGATACTACAGTAATGCCGGCAGTTTTTTTGAACCAAGTTGATTGAGTTGATGTACATTTTTAATGTAGTGTAGGGCTTTCTGAAATTGCAGGCTGGGCTCAGTGAAGTTGAGGAGTTCAGTGTCAGTGTTCTTAGATGTTATCAAAAGCTTGCTGGTGCTCAAGGGTCCATTGAAATTGGGCATTCTCATTTAACAGCGGGTATAAAGGAGCAGCTAAGAACACAAACCCAGGTCCATAACCTGCTAAAGCCAGCAGTCCCAAGAAACTCTCTATGTTGTCTCCTGTTAAATGGGGGTGGTATCTGCACAACGGTTTGTTTTCTGGGCTCAGTGAGCCATCATTTACCGCGCCTAAGGAAATACCCCAGGAAGATTACTTCTTGCTTGCAAATTTGGGCCTTTTTTTCCAAAGCTCTCTACCCAAGTTGAGCAAGCTCAAATAATAGTGCTTGGGTCTCAGACTCACAGTTTTCTTTGGTGTTGGCTGCCAGTAGCTGGACATCCACATATTGAAGCAGAATGACTTCGGGGTGCGTAGTTCTGAAGTTGTAGAGATGTCTGTGAAGGGCTTCATCAAAGAGAGTGGGGGAGTTTTTGAACCCCTGTGGAAGTCTAGTCCAAGTTAGTTGACAAGACGTTCCGGTTTCTGGGTCTACCTACTCGAAAGCAAACAGCAACTGACTATCTTTATGCAGAGGCAAGCAAAAGAAAGCATCTTTTAAGTACAGAACAGTATAGCATTTTCACTCGGCCACAGCAAAGAGGTTATTGGGGGTCCAGCATGCTGGGGCTCAGAGCTCACTTGAATAGAGCAGAGAGCCCTGAGAACAGCTTTAACAGAGCTTATATACTTTTCTTGGAGAGGGCAGAAAGGGAAATTTATTGATGGGTCAGGGCGAGTGTGCGGTTTGCGTGCACCCGGGTGAAGGAGTATATTCTGCAGTTTGGCAGTTGGGGACAGCACATCCTGGGAACAAAATTAGCAAACAGTTCTCAAGATTTCAACAGTGGTTTGTTAAGCATACAGAAAAACAGGAAGTGACAAGTGCCTATTAACCTTTCACCAAAGCAAAATGGAAAGTGAGCATTGATTACTAAAAGCAACCATGTACAGGTTGCCTAATGCTCTCAAATGTCAATCCTATTGGAGGCAACATATTTCTTTCTTCTTAAGATTATATATTCAACCTCAACCATGTTGAAAATGTCTAACCCTATTACATTATACTTTGCCTGATTTCCTAATGTCTCTATTGATATCTGCTTTCCTACATATTTTCCCCAGTTCATCATTGTGACTGACTCTTCATATGTGCTCATATTTACGTTCACTCTCTACCCAAAACCCTATTGCTAATGAAACTTTCGTTCAAATCCTATATTCACTCTTTTTTTCTAAACCTACTCACTACCTTCCTAATCCTGCCAACTATTCCTTTTTGACTGGATGTTCTCTAGGACATTTAATCATCCAAGGTACAAGGTCCTTTGCCATTGCACGTCGATTTATCTGAGATATCTGTTCAGAACATAATTCAAAGCAAAGTATCTCACTAAAGGGCCCATTGCCCTTCAGGGCTTCAAATCGTACCTAGATTTCAGGTTTCATACTTATATTTCACCTATATATTCTTGTGAATATCGCAGGTTCCCAATACCATTATTCATCCCGCAGAATGTTTCCTAACCCAAATAGAATATGTTATTAACCCTAACCATACACTGTTCCCTCAATCTAACTTCACAAAAGAGCAGGGACAGAGTTGGTCTTACAATACAGGAATGTAGGGGATCTTTCACCTGCTGAGAACCTCAAAGTTTGATGAGAAATGATCCCTAGAGAAGATGTAGCAGCTATGAAGGACCTGAGAGAACAAAAGTCATCTTCCATGGCAAACCACCTGTTCAGGATGAAGTGATGTGTCTGAATCAGCCTCTCTCCTACTGATATAAAGAAGATGGACCAAACCAACCCTGTGTGGAGAGCTTCTCCTTGGTGTCTATGGTTGATATACCATTCTAACTTCTGAAAGTGTCACAGGAAGTAGGGGCAGCCTCCATCTCAAGGGACCCTTGGAAACAAGTGTTAGGACAAAGTGGTTGCCAAGGCAGTGACCTCATTCCCTTCCTGTTGGAATTGACCTACCTCACTTCTTTGGTGATGTAACTCTCTGAACTTGGGATCCAGGAAGCCAGGCACACAGAGCCAGTCCCAGTCCCATTCCCAGTGGACTTACTTGTTTGGATTTACCAAGGAGAGAGTCTGTCTCTCTTGGTACCTAATGGTTTGAGGATGACAAAATGCAAGTAGAGCTCTGAAGATGGGCCTTTAATGAGAAAGCAGGTAGTGGTCAGCACAGGCTCCATACAACTTCACAGAGATGCACAAGAAGACCAGACCTGAGACAGGACAGGCCATTTTGGGGGAACATAGTATGGACCACCAGTCAGAGGACACTCTGGATAGTCACAGACTTACATGGGGGAAGGAGGTGACTTTTTGATTGTGGGTGTGAGTTTGGGGTTTTGTCTCATGTTCTGAGAATAGGTAGGAAAGGTGGTTTGTTTGGTTTAGAGTGGACTGTTTCTAGAAAGTCCTTTGACAAGGCGAGTGTGTCTGTGTCTGTGTATCCCACTGTGTCCTTGGTTGTACATATTAGAAAGCAGAATAGATCAATGGATGTATCCTGTCTACTAGAAAGCTTCCCAGAATTCATCCTGCCCATTTTAGGAAAGGACTGTTGGTTGCTTTTCGATGGGCAACACCTACTATCTTCCTAAGTTCCTGTTTTCTACCTGAATTCTGGCCACTCTCCAGAATAGGCTCATGTTTTTTTGTCCAAGATATGTACCACATCCAAGCTCTGTGACATGGCCATGTACTGGATAGCTGAAGGGAATTGCAAGCATCTCACAAAACTCAGATATCATTGTGACTAGTAAAGTCTCAGTGGAGAAACCCTGCATTGGGATTTGCTGACTTATTGTTCTGTTACCCTGAAGTCAGGAAGGTCTTTGCCTCAGGCCACCCCTTTGTGAATTTTGAAGAAAAAAGTTTTCAAATGGAAGTGAATGGGCATCACCTGTGGCTCTTTGCTTAACTGCTTTGGAAAAGTATGTGTCTGAATCAGCCTTGTGGCTCTGTGTGAGGCTGTGGCTTAGATTATCAGCTCCTGATGGATCTAAAGAAAGATGCAATGTGTGCATCCAAAACCAAAATGGCAAAAAGATCAGTCATTGTGGATGAAGTCTCTCGCCTTCCTCTGTAAGTTTCCTGACTTCCACCAAGTGAGAATAGGGATCATTTGGGTCAAATAAGTTCTTTCAAGCGCTGCAAAGTTGCTTTGGTTTCCTAATTACTCCAAATCACATAAGGAATCTAAACCTGACAGTCAGTAGGCCTCAAATTGGAGAAGCAGAGCAGTATTAAAGGAAGAACTATGTGATCAATCCTAGTTCACAGGAAGGGTGTTCAGGCCACCCTGAGGTTAGGCAAATGAGGGGCAAGGGAGCTTATTTTGGACACTCTCTTGGGCTGCGCCATTCATGAAAACCTCTAGCCAAAGGGTATAATGAGTGTACATATGTAAGAAGTTGAGTGCCATGTGAGAGTGATTTGGTTTTAATTGTGGTCATTTGTGAGGCAGTTGGAAGAGATGACTGGGTCCACCTGGTTTTGAACACTGGTGTGATTCTCCTCA